>NC_072836.1:16245000-16370000 GCF_027744805.1 Dunckerocampus dactyliophorus
CGAGACTGTCTGCCGAGCTAAATTTCCCGACAAAGCCATAAAGCGGAAATCGTGGACGCTGAGAATCAACAGGAATCATGGAGCAAAAGCGCAAACATGGCAAATCTCACAATACCACCACCAGCAGCAGCAGCAGTGGAGATTCGGACTGTGGCAGCCCCGCATCCCCTTCCACCGAGAGCCTCCAAGCCTCCTCGTCATCGGGCAACGCGTTCGCCAACGACGGCAGCTTCATGGAGATGTTCAAGAAGAAGATGGAGGAGGAGATGATGAAAAAGGCGCAGGACACAGATGGAGAGCAAGGACATGCATCAGTGGGAAAGAAGCCTCCTCCAGTGACCACATTTGTAAGGGAGATGAGCTTGTAGCACATCCAAACTGATAACCAATTAGCGTTTGGTGTTGCATTAATATACACATAGCGGCAACATACATACACTACTCACTAAAAGTCATCCAAAAGCCAGATATGTGACTTTTTTTGTGAGTAGTGTATATATGGATATATGTAGCTATATGCACACACAACACTAGAAGGGTTAAGGTTAGGGATGTTCTCCGCAGACGAGGCTGGTGGTTCGGCAGCAGACGAAATGTTGTCTCCTTCATTGACAAGGCAAGGCCTCCTATAACGGTGTCAGTCTTCTATCCCCTAACCCAGGTGGGGAAGCGCAGAGGCGGTGTGTTCCTTAAGACCGGCATGGTTGCAAAGAAGCAGAAACAGGACTCGGAGGTGAGCCGGAAAAGATGATGCAGATGTGGAAGCACTTCCACCCTCGCCCGCCCAACTACTTGTCTTCTCTCACCCTTGCAGGCTGAGCCAGGCAAGAGTGACGCCTGGTCAAAGTACATGGCCGAGGTGAAAAAGTACAAAGCCCACCAGTGTGGCGACGACGATAAGACCAGACCTCTGGTCAAGTAGACGCCGAGCAGCTGTGCTGTGAGAGGAAACCACAGGAGCTCTTCAGCCACCTTTGTTCCACTTTGTGTCTCCCGGTCTGCTTTGGCAAACGCTTCTGTTTCCTCCTCCCCTGATTTTTTTTTTTTTTTTGTATTTTCCTTCATTCTGGTTACATTTTCTTTCATAAACTTTGCATACATGGTTAATTGTGTTATGTTAGTATTGTTTGATTTCTGTTGAGGCTTGATTAAAATCTACACTGCCTGCTAGCGTGCTGTTGCGTTATCGTGACCGAAACACTTCAGGATTGTCACAGACAATACTGGGACACCTTTGTTACAATCCCTTCAGTCATTTTGCAGATTTAAAAACTAAAAAAAAGATCCAATTGCTGCAGCCTTGCGAAGGGGGGAAGATTGTTTTAATTAAAAGTATTCAGTACTATACAGACTAGAACTCATTCATGAATTCAAGTATAATAGAAAAAAAAAGTACAGCTTGGCAGAGAAAAAAAGCTCAATTTCAGCAATCTGCAGTTTACATTTCTTACAAGTGTCAGTGATAATTACATTATAGTTTAAAAACAGCACCAGGTAGACACTGACCATGCAGCAGAGGGAAACATACAAAAGGCACGCTGTCAATGCTACGAGATCCACACATTCTAACACACACACACACACACACTCCTAAAACGGTCACTCATTCCTTTTCCCTGTCCACAGTGATATAGGTCTGTCTTGTAAACACGGACCTGCTGTCATGTTTAGCAAATCTGTGAAGGATAGCATGTACACGTGATTTAAAACATTTTTTTTCCTTTTAAAAACTGGCATTCATGAGAGATGATTTAAAAAAGTGGCCCGCTGCATCATAGCGTCTTCCTTTTAGCGTCCCCTTGGCTTTGGTTGACATCTGCATGGAGAGAAGAAAAAAAAAAACGGAATAAAAAGCGTGAAATAACACGGTTCAAATGACTACCAAAAAAAAGCATGCGACCACAGACAGGATGAGCAGCGTGCAGATGGGAAGACAATCCAGACGTTGAAAGGACGGGGGGGGGGTTGAACTTTTACCTGAGAAAGCTAGCTGCAAGTGAGGAGGCAGAGCAACCTGAGACCCCGACTGGAGGCTCTTATACAGATCTGAGGAGACAAAGACAGGACGGGGTGGACAGAGGACAACCATGAAAAGGGACGAAAAAACTGTGGCATTTACAGTGGGGGGGGGGATTGGGGATAGCAGAATTAAAAGGGTGGGGGATTGAAGCAAACCAACGTCAACAGCAACATCACATACATGATGGTGAGAAAACAAACCATGCTACACAACATTACCAAAAAGTAAAAAAAAAAAAATGAATATCACAAAACAAACATTTTAAACAAATACATTTGCAATAATAGGAGGAAACTGATTTTATGTAAAAACAAAAAAAAGTGAACTAGTATGAGGAAAATTGTAATGTACGAGAAATTGTAAGTTTATCTGAAAAATGAGTAATATTACAAGAAAAAGAGCAAAGTTGTAATATTAGGAGAAAAAATGCCATCGTTTTACGTGAAAAATTCATAATCATGCGTGACAAACGTCATTTCATGAGAAATGAAAAAATGTTTCAATGAAAAAGCATTAACGTAGTACTGTCATCATTTTAGTTAATAAAGTTGTAATAATACGGGAAAAATGTTATAATAAAATAGTCATTGGATGTGAAAAATGAGTATTACAAGGGGAAAAAAATGGTTCAAGGTTCACAAGAAAAATGTCATCATTTTACGTGAATAAAGTGATTCTCGTACAAGAAATTACTTGGAATTTTATGCAGGGAAAAAAAAGAGCAATATTACAAGACAAAACTAGTAATTGTGCAAAAGTAAAGTTGTAGTATTACAAGAAAAATGTCTTCATTTTTCAAGAATAAACAAGATAAATATACAAGAAATGACTTGTAATTTAATATAAAACTGGTAATTGTACAAAAGTAAAGTTGTAGTAATTGTAATATTACAAGATTAAAAAAAACATGGAATTTAACTAAAAATATTATTGCAATTTTACGATAATAAAGTTGTGGTATTACTTTAAATATGTCAGAATTCCACGAAAATAAAAGTCATAATATAAGAAAAAAGTTATTGTAGGTTTAAAAAAAAAAAAAAAGTATAATAAAAATAAATGATCTTTTCACAGCTTTAATATGAGAAAAAATGGGTTGTAATTTTAATAATAATAATAATAATAATTTATAACAAATGAGTAATATTGCAAGACAAAACTGCTCGTTTTAAAGCGCACATAAAGAGCATGAGATGCGGCGTTTGCAGGCGTTTGCAGGCGTGCGTGCGGTGTACTCACTCTGAGCCAAGAAGGGTGCGTTGCTACTGGCTGCAGAGTCGCCGGCCGCCGTGCTGGAGCCGGCTGTGCCCAAAGGCGGCAGGTTGAGCAGGGAGGGGAACTGGAAGGGCAGCGAGACGGGAACGAGGCCCCCCAGCATCCCAAAGCCCAAAGGAAGAGACGCTGTGGAGCCCAGCAGACCGCTGCCCCCTGCTGAGGAAACCTGAGAAAAGAAGAAACCAAACATTGTCCAATCATTTCTTTTTCTTTGGCTTTTGGTCAAAATCCTCCAAGGATGAGGATTAAACTCCGAGCACTAACCTGCGGTAGCGGAGAAGAGGCCGATGACGGGACAGACGCGACCGGTTTGGGCCCCTGAGACGTCAGACCCCCCGGCCTCTGCCGCTGGCCCGTGTTGGCAGAGGGTGGCGTCGGGGTGGTGCTGGATCCTGAATGCTTGGCCATGGATGAGGTGCTGATAAGGCTGGTGTTGGCTGTGCTGCTGCTCATGATTAGCGGACTCTTCTGGCTGCCGGGGGGGGTGTAGCCACCCTGACCCACCTTGGCTGCTGCCGCCTGGGCACCTGAGAACGGCGGGCGGAACCCGGCGGGGCTTTTGGAGGAGAACTGCTGCTGCATGGGAGGGGCCGCCTGAGATCTGGCGCTCTGGGAGGGTGCGGGCGAGCTGGAGGTGCTGACGGCTGAGTTGAGGGTGCGAGGCGTGAGTTTGACGATGGGGGTGATGCCGCTGTGGGTGGACTTGGTGAGAGTGGCGTGCATCGGGGTGATGAAGGCGGACTGTGGCGCAGGTTGAACTCCTGGGTGGGACGGGGAGGGGGAGGGCTTGCTCTGTGGGGTGAGTGGTAAAGGCGTCGGCAGGAAGGTTTTGGGGGTGACGTGTGCGGGTGACGGATGGGGCGTCGGTCGAGACGGAGGTGATGTAATGACGACGGCGTCGCCACTGTTGACTCCTTTGCTATTGCTGCATTTGATGAGGCCAGAAGAGGAAGTGGACACGCCCATCTTCGATCCTGGGGGCGCAAGGGGTGACGCGGTAGGCGGAGGGCGGGGTTTAGACGCTGAAGACGGTGAGTTAACCTTAGCCACACCCACACCCACACCCACAGGTCTCTGAATGTTCAACACGGAGTGTCGGTGCAGTTGACCCGGGCCCTTAACAACCCCCATGGCGTCCACCTTAACCGACGACACCGGCGAGAATGTGACGGAGGACGGCCGAGACAAAGGGGCGGCGGGAGATGACGAGGTAGACATGTAGAGGGGGGCGTTGGAGCTGGCCATGCTGACAGAGTTCTTTTTCTGCTGCTGGATGAGTGGTGAGACGTGAGAGGGAGGGGCGGGGTTGGTGGTGCTCTTGGGTCTGTCGGGGGAAGGGGGGCTGTCCCCTTGTGCCAGGCCCTTGGCGGCATTGCCAAGGATCACAAGTGCCTGGGAAATGGAGTCCAGGGACGGAACTGCCAGATCGTCGTCCAGGGAGTCCACGCATATGGGCTCAGATGGCAACTGGCACGGTCGCTTGGCAACCTGGCCGGCGGGGGTTGGGGGGACGCCTGCCGAGGGCGTGGTCCGAACCCACGCTGCTTCCTGCGAAACAGAGTATTCCCCATGAATTAGCGCTTTGTTGACTCAGTTAGCCAGCCTGTCTTACGAATGCAAACATCTGCAAAAGGCTGGTCCTTCACAAGCGGCGTGGAAACAGATGGATCACACATCACAGCAAATCATAGCAGTTCCAGATGCTATAGGCAGAGGCTAACCATTTTGGGTGTGCTTTTTTTAAGGTTTCACACTTGCAGTAATGCTGTACAGCGGACCCGCAAAGTCCTACATTTTTGTTTTATAAATAAATACATTTGTAATTATTTTTTACATTTTTGTTTGATTTTATTTCTACAATCCTCACACATTCACAATGAAAAAATTATGCGTTTTTTTTTTGCATGTTTGTCTCACTTAAATGTTTGAGATCACTAATATTTAAACTTGTTTGATGATGTGAAACATGAACGTGTGGCAAACATGCAAAAAAATAAGAAGTCAGGAAGGCGGCCAACACTTTTTAGTGTGTGGAAAAAAAGGTTGCAACCACTGCAAAGTGTTTCGAGTCATTTGGAACCCTTAAAACCTCCTCCCCGCTGTTGTAATAAGCAATGGTGAAAGAAATGTGTCACCTTTGGCTTGGCTTTGGGTGTGGTAACAATCCTTCTCTTCGCTCTGGAATAAGCAAGAAGAAGCAGGGTGACGCAAACTGATTAGCAAGGCGTTCTCTACTCATGTCTCCTTTGGCCGCTTTACTCACGTGTAGCCAGTGAGGTGACCGTGGGCCATGACGCTCTCTTTAAACAGCATCCTATCAAACACAACACAGGTCAGAGGAAACGCTGAGCATCCAAAATGAGGAGAGTGAGCTGTAACTTGGGGGAAAATAATAATAGTCTTCAGTGAGAAATGAAAACCAACCTGGCCTGCATCCAACCTTTGGGCCACAGAGGTTTCACTTCAGTCTCCATAAAGGCTTTGAGGTAGTCCTCAGGGGACGAGTTCTTACCCTCCAGCTCGTAACAGCTCAGCTTCACCCGCACCAAGTTACACAGCAACGACCTGACCGACAGTGACAGCTTGTTGGGCACGTTATGGAACGTGGGAAGTGGATAAACTGTACTTATATATACTGTATTTACAGGCTGTTTTATGGGATTAAGATGAGATAAGATTATTATGGTGTGTGTGACATGTTAAGAAATGGGAGAAAGGTAACTGTTTGAGCATGCTTGGTGAGTTAGTGACGAGAGGTTCGGGTCTTGTCAGAGAACTGCCTCTTTCGGCTCCCCAGATTTAGCTGATTTCTTATCAAAATATGCGTAAAATAAATGTATCATGTAAAAAAGTAATCGTAGCCAATATTTACTATTTATATTGCTTCGACGTGGAACAGAATGCAACAAATCTGATCTGATTATGTGTATTATTTGTACTTTTCCAACTATTATCGTGAACAGCAAGAAAACTATCTTGGACTTGTGGATTTTTGTAGAATTTTATAGATCTAACACCCCTCGATATTTAAGTTGAATTCCAAATTGTGCAACTTTAGAAGTATTTGGCTTGTGGTTCATGGAGAAATGAGGCAAACCTGAGTTTGTCATCCCAGACAAACTTCTTCCGAGGTCCCATCACCCGCTTTCCTGGCTTCTCCTCATCATCATCCTCAGAACCATTTTTCTCTCCCTCCTCAGACTGCTGCCTGTCAAGGGAGAAGCAAACAGTGAGTGCTTTTATAGAAAGTACGCATGGTGGCGACTCTCTGCACGTGTAATTATTCCCTTCAGGCAACGAAGTATGCAAGTGTGCTTACTTTGCCACTTTAGCGATACAGTCCATGTTGTATCGAGCGATCTGCTCCGGCATCACGCTGCACACGGCCAGCTTCAGCTTGAGTAGGGGTGTACGGAGACGGTCATCCTGGTCGAGGGGGAGGGGCCACAGTCAAAAATGTGACGTGGACACTCATGCAGGGGAGCGGTCTCGTGTTCCTATCGAACCTGCTGGCAGCTGCGTCATAGCTTGTGTGTGCAAAACTACGAGTTTGCGCATGCACAGGTCAATATACCTGTACT
The DNA here is from genome assembly GCF_027744805.1 of Dunckerocampus dactyliophorus. Classification (NCBI taxonomy): domain Eukaryota; kingdom Metazoa; phylum Chordata; class Actinopteri; order Syngnathiformes; family Syngnathidae; genus Dunckerocampus; species Dunckerocampus dactyliophorus. The sequence continues at coordinate 16,251,877 of NC_072836.1, forward strand.
ATAGGCCAGCTACACTTCTTACAAGAGCTACAACAAAAAGTATGCTAGTGACACTTTTAATTAGTGAATCACTGCCGAAATGTGACCCTGCCAGAGAGAGAGGTTTGAACTAAACAGTTTGTTTTTTTTTAATTGTGGTTATATTTTGCATGCTTCTACTATTTAGGCTACCTAATTTAGCATCATGACAGGTGTCATTTACAAGTGGCCAGACAGTTTAGGTCCCCACCAATGAGGGTTTTGAGTGTATGGGCTGGAGGTGTAGACGGTACATCAAATACGGCTTAAACACAGAAATGTACCTTTGTGTGGAAGTTCGAAGGATCACATCACATCACCTGTATGTTGAGGCTGAGCTTCTTAAGGCGCTTGAGCAGAGCTTCCTTATTACATGGAACGAAGGCCTCTAAGTGAGAGTACACAGCTGAACGCACGTCTCCTGGCTGCTCCTGAACCTGCAACTCAATACTAACACACACACACACACACACACACGAGGAGAGTTAGGCTTCAGGTGACCAAAGTGAGCACACCCCTCACCTTTCAGCAACCATTTTATGTCTTCTCAAGGGACAATACCGTAGAAATTCAACTTGAATATAACTTAAGAGGAGTCAGTGTACAGTTTGCCAGCTGATTACATAACTGCTATGTAACACCATATTACACGCAGTAAAAGCAAGCTTTGCTTCTTCCTACTCCTTTTCAGACATGCGGAATTGTGAATTGTAACATGAAGCACTTGAACAATGTCAACTAAGCATGTTTGCCAATAAAATAGCCAATTTGTGCACATACATACTGTAGGGTGGTCAACACAGCCGCTAATTGCACATATTTTCGTTAAGTTTCTGATCCTGATATGGACGTGACATAGACTAACCTTCACAACAATATGAGTACTGGCACAATCTGATGAGATCCAATAGAAGAGCTATACAAAATCATGCCTTGAAGAAGCGTTTTCTGCGTGTAAGCTTATAAATATTCCCTGTAAAATGTGTTTTCTGCTAATATTCTTGGGGGTCTGGAACAGTATTATAATTGTATTATTTCTCATGGGAAAAATTGATTCAATTTTTGTACATTTTGGTTTTTGTCAGACCTTTTGGAACGTATTATTGATAAAAATCGAGGTTCTGCTGTACGGTAATCCCTTGTTTATTGCGGGAGGGTGGTAAGTGAATTACCGCAAAGCAGATGGAATATTTTTGGAGTTAGAACATAGAAAACCTGTTGACAACCTTCTAAATAAGGTTTTTAACATTATTAGAACCCTCTAGACATGAAATAACACTCCTATCGTCACCTGTACACTCGCATTACCCAATATCACTCATAATATAGTAGTAATATAGTCATAAAAAAGACTCGTGACAGTGTGAGTTGCTGTAAATGCGTTCCGGTCCAAGGAGCCTGACAGGAAGTGATGTCAGGGGTTCAGAGTTGGAGGTTTAGCTTGGCGTAGGTTACGGCCGTAGCCCACGGTAGGTATTATTGTGCCTGTTGTGAGATAATTCAAACCTGCAATAAAAGCCTCTTGTTCCAGCGACCGAGGCTGGTGCTTGTGTGTCTCATCGAACATTACTAACACCCGGTGACCGGTGTAGAATACGACATATCATCACAGCATCTCTGAATGTGCCTTTTGAATGCTTTATATTAGTATTTGAGTTCATTTACCCATATTTTTGCTTGAAAACGCTTAATTTAAAAAATACATACAATTTGCTTAAATGTGCTTTTTTAAAACTTAAAATGGGCCGTATTGCACAAAAGAACATAATTTTTCAATGAATATATTTTTTAAAAACCGTGACGAGTGAAGACGCCAAATTCGAAGTGCAAAGTGGCGAGGGATGACTGTACATTCATGAGTCGATCCAAACTGAGCATAGCGATCCATGGGATTGTGCAGGTGGTATGCACTTGGTGCATGTCAGGTTGAGATAAAAAGCAAAATGCCACTCACTCCAATAGGATGTTGTTCATGTCCAATGTGAAGAATTTCTTGCGTCCCTCTTCGTCGAAGAGACGGGAGGCCTGTGACAAAAAACAGGAAGTAGACTCTTTCACTTCGATAGCACCAGTTGCGTCCAATTATGTTACAGTCTGCAGTGAAAACTACAACATAAATCAGTGATCGAGTGTCGCACCGCTCTGAGGTCTTCAATGCGCTTCGAGAGGGGGCCCGGGAGGCCAGTGGGCAGGGGTGGAGGACTCATCACATTACCCTGTGACACGCGGCCTAAGCCCGCTTTATGGCCCATGCCGAAGGAGCCGTTCTCGCCCTGAGTAGGACTGGAGGGCTGCGGGGAGTCCAGCATGGCAAAGTCTAGATCCCCCATCATGTCCTGCAGCACGTCGTTATTGGCTGTGCCAAGCAGGGACATGACAGCCGGGTCGGTGGTGAGGTCCGCCATGTTGCAGTCGTTGCCGGCTACAGCCTTTGACTGGCTGTTGACAACCACACTGTTGGCAATGGGCACTTTGGAGTTGGGTCTCGGCAGGCTGGCGGTAACCATGTTCCTCTTTCGCTCCTCTTCCTTCTCCCTTGTGAAGCGACGCAGCATGTTGGCCAGCTGGATAGAATCTTTCATTAGCTTCTTCCTCTTCTTCTTTTCTGGACGATTCAAGGACGACACTCTGTCAGGGCAGAGCACAAGAAAGACATTTAGTCGACTGCAGGGAACATGAACCAAACTAGATACACACATTCAAGGGTGACACAATTTAATGGGAGCCTGCGTTTACAAAGATAAGCAGTTTTCAGATCCTCACCCGGGCTTTGGTACTCTATTTTTCCTGGGTTTTTTCTCCTCCAAAATTGCACCGTCCTGCTTTTTCCTCCGTTTTTTAATTACACGCTCTTCCCCGTCTTTCATCTTTAACAAGCAAGGAGGAAAATGTAATTAGTTTGCATGCTCACAGCAGATGAAGGAGAACCATTCCTTATTTACAGATGAGGAAAGAACGTACTTTGATGTGATTATTCTCTGTGTTTTCCCCTTCCGAGTCGGACGTGGGTCGGAACTGCAGGGTGCCCGTGTTGATGTAGAAACCTCCATGTTTGGTGGTCAGGGAGGCCGGTACCAGCTCATCGTACTGTACAGGAATGAAACGTTGATCATTTGTTACACTACAGCTGTGTTTAGACAAAGATGACACTTCAAACCTTTTAATTTCCTATTTCTATCAAAGTGATTGAAGAAGAACAACTCACAGCTTCTGAATTGTCTATAAATGGGTCGGTCTCATCGTAACCATAGCCGATGTCAATGAGATCCTGCATCCTGTCCCTTTTCTTCTTCTTAGCGGCACCACCCTGCAAATAACAGACATCAATAGCACGCCTCGCTCAGCGACACGGTTCTAGAACAACTACAAAGACTTACGTATTTGCTTTCAAACTTCCTGGCCAACTCTTCCACCTCACGTCTCTCCCGTTCATCATCAGCAAGTGGGTCGTTGGGGTCCAGTGGGGGTGTGAGTCCTTTTGGGACAGTTGAACCTGCTGGTTTTACCTGCACGGCACAGTCATTCATTATAGTGGGTCCATCCATCTTCTACCGCTTATCCGAGCTCGGGTCGCGGGGGCAACAGCAGGCAAACCCAGACTTGCCTCTCCCAGGCCACTTCGTCCAGCTCCTCCCGGCAGATCCCAAGGTGTTCCCAGGCCAGTTGAAAGACATAGTCTCTCCAACGTGTGCTGGGTCTTCCCCGAGGCCTTCTACTGGTCGCATGTGCCCTGAACACCTCCCTAGGGAGGCGTCTGGCAAGCATCCTGACCAGAGGCCCAATCCACCTCATCTAGCTCCTCTCAATGCGAAGGAGCAGCGGTTCTACTGTACTCAGAGTTTCTCCTGGATGACAGTGCTTCTCACCTTATCTCTAAGGGAGAGCCCAGCCACCCTACGGGGAAAAATCATTTCAGCCGCTTATACCTACAATCTTGTCCTTTCAGTGACTACCCAAAGCTCACGACCCTAAGTCAGGGTAGGAATGTAGATCGCCCGAAAATTGAGAGCATTATAGTGTGTGAATGCCGATATTCAAGCCCGGGTGAATCACACAAACGCTGCAAAAGCAAAAGAAAAATGTCAAAACCACACACAAACCCCAAAAACAACTGCATGAGAGAAACATTCATGGAACAGTTTGCCAGGCTACCAGAGGCGCCAGACCTACACTACGCTAACATTAGCTATGTAATCCGTTTGCTCTATAATATTCTACCAAATGATGGCCATGTGTTTCACAAAGACACAAAGAAAAATACACTTTTTCATTCTACTGCTTCAAAAGTAAGCCATCTTTCTTCTGGGCATCCCACTCATGTGTTTAAAGACATCCTTCAGGTCTGGCTAACTTATGCTTTGTTCTGTGAACTTGTATGCAGTTTCTGGGGTTTGTGCGCGTTTTTGGCATTCGCATCATTTTTCTTTTGCATTTTTAAAAAAGAATCTTACAGCGTTTGTGACTGGAGCGTTATTAACTTGCAGCATTTGCCTGTTGCATTTGTTTTGTGATGTTTTTGGATCATTTCTGTGTTTAGAGCATTTGGACGTTTGCCCCAATCAGCCACCGTAGAAAACATTTTCCATTTTGTTGTACTTTTCAGCAAGAGATTCACTGACACTCAAACATTTTGTGGCACTAACTAGCCATATTCTACTTATAGCACTTACGAGAGCCATTATATTATTTGCATGTCATCTAGGATTTTATATAATACTGTATATTGCTATTTTTTTCTTGGCAGAATTTCTCTGCATTTAGACAAACTGAGAGTTGATTACATTTTCTAGATGTAACTTATCACAAACAGCATTATTAGTCTGACTGTCTAGAGTAAAACTATTTTCAACACTGCAAGGAAATATACTGTTGAATATCAGCTTAACACTGCGTATCGAACAGCTCCCTGTTTCACAACATGCCCAACATTTGGCCTCTAAAGCCGGGCGGTACACCGGACGAGGCTCCTCCTGCTCCTATCATGGAGACTCCTCACCTGAGAAGGACGTGAAGGAATAGAGACCACCAGCTCGGTGTAGTTGAACTCTGCAGAACCGCGTTCACTCGGCTCGGAGAGACAGAGGTCGAGGCGGACCGTCGGCTTGGTTTCCCCGGGCTCAGCGACATCACTCTTCGTGTTCCCAAACAGACCTCCATCACCTCCTGACCCGGCCACATTTCCTCCGCCGTCTCTCCCCAAAGTCACGGCCTCATCTTCGCGGCGGCGTTTCTTGCTGAACTCCAGAGTCGACGGAGTGGATGTGTTGAACGACGATAGGGTGACGAAGGGAACTTTCCTCGGTTCTGCCATTTGTTCAAAATAGAGCCAGAGTCCCCCGCTGGTGGAAAGCTAAAACTGGAGTTAGTCGCCAGATATTACAGCTAGCTAGTTACTCTGCTAGCTAGCTTCCTGAATAGCTGCTGCAGGCGACACAGTTTCTACTATTTCCTCTTAACCCGTAATCAATCCATATAGTATTATGCCTGGCGGAGTCCTCGTCGTCTACGAGGGACTTTAATAGTTAGTAACTGCAGTTTTGAGTGATTCCATGAAATTGGTACTTAGCTACAGACAGGCTTCTGTAGTAGCCATCTTGATCATTATTATCATTATTCCGTGGTTGGGCGTGCGTATGGAAAGAAAGCGGAAGTCAGGGAGGAAAGGAAACAGTATTCGTCCAATAGCAGAGGCAGAACCGCTGTAGGACACGCCCACCTGACTGTCGAGCGCGAATGTGGTGCTGATTGTTGTGCACAGGACTCAAGTATACTACAGAGCAACAAAGGATGTCTAGTCCACATTGCTTTCATCCAACAACTGCCTACATTTCTATCATTGCTTCTATTGTAGTAGACAAATTGCCCACATACTAGTTACTTTTGATGACAGTTATCAAGTATGCAAATATGTTTATTATATCTATATCCACTCATATACTGTCCATTTGTAATGTATATTTATTGCACTCCATCTGTATTTTCTATCATTGTATGTTCACACAGTATTCTGTATATTATAATCCAAATATGAACATACCAGCCCATTCTGTACAGTTTATTCAACTGTGTTTATTTTTGTACATACAGTATGAAATTCTGCACTTCTGATTAGATGCTAAACCTTGTACTTGTACATGCGGAATGGGAAATTTGAATCTAATCTACAAATATATGTGCCCATTTACCAGTAGAGAAAAAAACAGTATCGGCCAGTTCAAATACAGCAAGCTGGTGGTTTTACTCCCAACTATTGGTCAGCTGTCAAAGTAAATGACTTACATAAAAACTATCAGAAGATTAGATCAAAATTCCAATGCATGTATCAGTTTGTGCAAAAGCTTTAATATGAACGTCACTATACTGACATTGATCTTTGACCTACGTAGACATCCCATCCAAGATTTTAACCTTCAGTTTAATCCAGACTAAAACATTGTACTGTATGATTTCACAATTGTTGAAATTGCAAATCACCAATGCGGCTTTAGTTTGCTTAATTTAAGAAAACACATGAATCCAAAAAAATGTTGTGAAACTTTATTTTATGCCAGTTAGCACTTTAAGACCAGTCAGAAGTGGCACCACCCCAGTCAGAGGCCTGAGCAGTGGGAGCAGTGGACCAGTCCTCAGTGGCAGGCTGATTGCTCCAGTCCTCTGTAAAGGGGAAACCCAAATGAGCAAACTAAAGTACCAGTTTAAACATTTGTGTAATCATGATAAATCTTACCAGAGTAGACCTCAGGCTTCACAGCTGGAGTGCCTGGGAAGGATCAAATCAATTAACGCAATGATTGGAGGTATGAAAAAGTGTGCAAGTGAGTGAGCCTACCTGCAGGGAACTGCTGAATGGGCACAGATGGCACAGCAACACCCTCAGACCAATCAGCAACCTCAGGCTGGGCAAACTCAGCTGCAGGGGCAGTCCATTCACCCTGGAACTCCTCCTTTCCAACAGCCTTCTCAGCAGCAGCCTGCTCCTCTTTCTCGATCTACATTTAAAAAAATATGCCTCATTAACAAGTGTATTTGGTGTTCAACAGTTTTAAAAAAAGGTACGTGTGACGTGCAATGTTTTACCTCTTCAGGATCTCTGTAGAAGTACAGATCAGGCATGACTTCCCAGGGGTGTTCTCTGGAAATGGTGCCTCTCATTCTAAGAACCTCACGTGCCAACATCCACCACATCAGACCCACAGAGTGGTGACCCTACAAGAGGTAGTGTGTCATGATTATTTGCAACCAAGTAATATACCCAATGGTATTTATCAGTTACATGTCTAGATAATTATCACAGAGCCTCACCTTGTTGTTACAGGGGATGGCAATGTCCACATATCGAAGTGGAGAATCAGTGTTGCACAATGCAATTGTGGGGATGTTCACATAAGAGGCCTCTGTAAGGGGCTGGTGATCAGCACGAGGGTCTGTCACAATCAGGAGGCGGGGCTCTCTGAAAGCAGCTTGGATTTGATTGGTGAATGTACCAGGGGTGAAACGACCATGGAAGGTGGTAGAACCGGTGGCAGAGGCAAACTTCAACACTGCTCTCTAAAGAGGAAAATATTGTTTATTCCACTGGTCATTTAATTGAAATTGCTTAGCTGTTTACATTGTGACTCAGGTGACTATCAAACTCCAGTCATGGGACATCAGTCCTCATGGTGTTAGCGAAAACCTGGCCGTAATTGCTCTTGCACACTTCCGACACCTGAACACCGACATCGGTGGCTGGCTTTAATAGTGTGCATTTTAAGATATTTAATCAACTTCAACAGAAGATGGACTTTTAAGCAGCGTAATTAACCTGTCCTGTGTTCCTGGAGGAGATGACACAAACATCAGCTGGGTTTTCAATGGCAACTATGGCCCTGGCAGCCAGCAGCAGCTTCTCCCAGGTTTTCTTCAGGTTAATGATGTACACACCTTATGGGCAAGGAGGAGCAGGATAGATTCTTTGAGTTCAGTAAAAGCAGAAACACTGGAACTCAGCTGCTAGTCTGCATCCAAGCTTACCGTCGCTTTTTCTCTTGTAGACATACTGCTCCATCTGGAAGTCCAAGTTGGTGCCTCCCAGATGGGTTCCTGCAGCCAGGAACTTCAGCACATCCTCCTCCTTCATTTGAAGGACATCCAGACCTCCGGACATCGTGACCGCTTTCCCTGCGTTACGAGAGACGGGAGAGCTACACAAAAAAAAGCAGATGGCATACACCATTTGAATGGGAGAAAATATTAAACGAGTAGCACATGCGTTTCAGAATGTTTATGGTGCAGTTGCTTTACTTGAAGTGTATGTAATACATGTATCGTTTACTTTTGGTAACTAATGGTAAACCGGGACATGTCAATTGCTGAGGCTCTGAGAAGATTAGGATAAAGTTCTTCGAACTCCATTTTGGGCGTGTTGAATTGTGCATGTATAATTGATTGACTAATGTTAATATTCGGAAGAATAAAACCATAACATGGTTTAAACACAAATGTGCGAAATAAGTTTAATATCCATTCTGATAAGATACATGTTCAATTTTCATTCAGTTTTATATAGACTTAATCGTATATGAAAGTGTAAATTATAATCTATTAGTACACAGTACACGTTATGCGCAACAGAAAGCACGGCGTGAGCGCGTGTCACAGGGTGGCAAGTTAGCTTAGAATGTTAGCATTGCAAGTTCGGGCGTTTCAAGACGATTTAAAAGTCACACGTGTTATTTAAAACAGCATTGTGTGTGGTGGTAGCGTAATATGGCGTTTTATTAAATCATCTGTTACATTTAACGTTTAAACTCGATGGAAATGCGATTTCAACACTCACCACGAAACAACGCCGTATGGAAGTTCTGACCGCACGGTGAAAAGAGGCCGCTCAAGGAAATGACGTCATATATATAACAAATGTCTACGCTTCTGATTGGTTGGTTAGTTTCAGCCGGATGTGTTGCAGTGCTGGCATATGGCCGAACGGTGGCGAAATTGAACAAGCATGCTGTTTTAGCAGGGTCACACGTGGTCAGTTTCAACTGGACGTGTGTGAAGTGCTGTCATTTGGCCGAAGGGTGGCGACATTTAACACCCACGCTGTTCTGGCGTCGGACGGGCATCCCATATTAAGACAGCCAAGATGGAAAGACCATCCTTACCGCCTCCATCACTGTTTGGTACGGTAACTGTACAACACGTGATAGGAAGGCACTCCAGCGGGTGATCAAGACCTCACAGAACATTGTTGGGGCAGCCCTCCCCTCACTGCAAGACATTTATAAATCTAGAGTCCTACGCAGAACACACACCTCATCAAGGACAGCACACATCCACAACACTCATTATTCACACTCCTACCGTCAGGCAGACGCTACAGGAGTTTGAAGTCCAGGACCACAAGGCTGGCAAACAGCTTTTACCCACAGGCCATCAGGCTCCTCAACGAAGCACTCGCACACGCCGCACGCAACACACGCACACACTCATAGCACTTTATTTATTTATTTATTTGTATTATTTACTTGTATTAATGTCTCTTCTGTTGTTGTTGTTTAATTTATTGGTATATATGTTTATGTGTTTATGTTTCTTATGTTCTTATTCTTTCATTTGTTTTCTTTCTTTTCTTGGGAGAATGAACATCCATCCATTTTCTATACCGCTTCATCCTCATTAGGGTCGCGGGGGCATGCTGGAGCCTATCCCAGCTGACTTCGGGCGACAGGCGGGGTACACCCTGGACTGGTCGCCAGCCAATCACAGGGCACATATAGACAAACAACCATTCACACTCACATTCATACCTATGGGCAATTTAGAGTCGCCAATTAACCTAACATGCATGTTTTTGGAATGTGGGAGGAAGCCGGAGTGCCCGGAGAAAACCCACGCGCACACGGGGAGAACGTGCAAACTCCACACAGAAATGGCCAAGGGAGAATCTAACCCAGGTCTTCCCAATCTCCAGACTGTGACTGTGTGGCCAACATGCTAACCACTAGACCACCGTGCGGCCCCGGGGAGAATGAACAGAATAAGACTTTCATTGCATGGTATAACTGCTGTTGTACTATGCACATGACAATAAAACTCTCTTGAATCTTGAATCTTAAATCTCTTGATATTAAGACAATACCGAGACGTTCACTGACCCGCGTAAGGGTTCCAGTCAGCGTGACCTAATGTACACGATGTCCGTGAGTGGAGTGGAGTCACTACAAAGAAAGTCGTTTTAGGTTGTTTTCCCAAGAAATTACATGAAATACAATTTATGTTACGATCTATGTAGAAGTTTGCACACCCCTGGCTTTTTGTCCGTGCGTATTTTAATCAGACTGCGACATCAGAACTACCCAGAGAGTCCAACTGTCCTATTTGATGATGTGTCACAACACCCCTGCTTATCTGTCACCACTCAGATGACGTAACTCTTTTGGCTTGCTAAACCTATGTTCACAAGAATTCAATACACTCCTTTATGATTTAATACTCACCAGGACTTGTGTTTTCTTGCGTGACTACTTTGAATGGTAGGTAAAAAATAACTTTAGGAATCAGATGGTTAATAAGCAGTAGCATTTCATGGTTGTGTGTTGAGAAGTAGGACGAGATTAAGACTGTAGGTGTGTAGTGTCACAGTGATCTCATGTCCAGAATGACATAACCGCCATAACGACACTGCAGCATATCAGAGGTCAAGATTCAGGTCCTAAATGTGAAGTCAACGCCTTCTGTTGAATCATTGACAGAGTTTAAGAGAAGGGTAAAAAGCACACCTCACTCTCGACATTTGAAATTTATTTTATTGTCTCAAAAAAAAGATAAATACCTTTATATATTGATGCTTACTGTAGCTGTGCTAAAATCCACTATAAACATTGTTTTAAGGCATATTGTGCTGAGTTAAAAAAGACTACATGTTTTTCTACAAAATATTGCAGTAAAGGCCATCATAACAACGCAGAAGTATGTATGGTACATAAGTCAGCGCTTTGAATACTGTAATGCACGGTGCAGTCAGTCATGAAGTCCCATGTGAACAATCTAAAAGCTCCGCAATAAACGTGCAGTTGAAATTTAAATACATTACTGCTTAAAAACACATTTCAGAGATTAAGCCTTCCATCTCCTTTGTGTAATGTGCAATTGTGCCACGTGGACGATAAGTACAAGCGGTTTTTGTGCATGTCTGCGTCTCTTACAGCTACAGCAGCTCCACAGACCAAGTCGGCGTCACTTTTTGTCTCACTTGACCTTATTTCTTCTTACATCCTCTCCTCAGCTTTCCTCTTCAGGACTTCAGTCCGATATAAGCCATCATTTGCTCATAGATGGTCCACGCCATGGCTGCTATCAGCGTCTTCCTCAGAGAGCGTGGCACCGCCCCTCGTAAGAAACCCTTAAGGCCGTGTTCCTTGGAGGAGCAGAGAAAAACATTGATAGGAACAAAAAGATGTAAAACACAGCAATGTTCCATCAGTATTTGATTTATTGCTGTTCAAAACTGTGCTCATCTGTACTGGTCTTCTTTGGAAAAAAAAAACAACACATAAAATAATGTAAATTGTAAGCATATAAGTAATTAACTTAGTTACAAATACAGCTTAGCACACATAAAATAATTATCAACAAGGTGCCCTCTTTTGGGAATATAATAAAGATGTGTTTTTATTTAATGTAGTTTTAAAAATAATGTAACATAACACATATTATATAATTTATAATTCTATGTAATATAACAATTACATATATAATATGCAGGGTGATTGAAAAGTAACTCCCTATTTGAAAATACTTAGAATTTATTCCCATTATATTACCTTTTTTTGTGTATGCGCCATGATGTATGGGAATTACATTCATGCTCTTGTCCTCTTTTCAGATCGACTACATTGTTTGAAATGTATACAAGCGGTTATGTCTTCCATCCCACAAGAGTTCCTTGTGACACCAGTTCACCCCAGGTTGTTCCAGGTTGTTCTAAGCTTGTGGCGAATTTTGAATAAAACTCCTTGCTGTAAATATACTTTCTTATCATATTCAGTTCTTGTAATAATTATAGTTCAGAAATCAACTTTTCAATAACCCTGTATAGTTATAAATAATACATAATATGATATTTAATCATATGAAATTCAAGTTGAGGCTGTGAACCATAACATATTGCATCTTTGCAGGAGAAGCCAAATGAAAGAAATGCAGATGAAGGCAAAAAGCTCATGTCAGTGGAATAAACACAAGCCCTGGCGAGTGAGATACGTACCACATAGATGCATCTGACGGCGTCAGCCGTCCTCAGCTGAGGGTTGACTTGGACGAGCGTTTTGACGACGTCGGCGGGCTGAGTGACGAGTGAGGCCAACACACCTGCCAGCACCCCGCAGCTAAAGTTCACCAGGGGAGCAGACGCAGACACGCTGATCTCTGAAATGAAGATACGAAGAAAGGAGGGCATCAAAATGAGCACCTAATCAACACGGTTCGTCATCTTAAACCCTGGTCGGTCACCTTTGGTTGTGTAGTGGTTCACACAGCTGAATTTCATGCATCTGACGTGGGATTATTCACGTCATCGTTCACAAATTGTTCTGTAACTGACTAGCAAGCAGGCTGCATTTCATCATTCACGCTAAAATAAGGGTAATAATCTCCAGCTACCTCGCAACCCCTAATCTAATAATCTGCATCGAAAATGGATGGATGGATGGTTTCTAAGACACAATAGGAGAGAAATTAAATGTGGGTATAACTTAAAATAGTCAGTGTACAGCGTGTGTAGCAGTATGTGTTGTGTTCCTATTAGTAAATTCAATATACTTTTAGTAAATGGGATCAGGAAAAAGGACTTAAAATGAAAAATAGCCTTCTGGCTAATTCTGGCATATTGACAGACGTGTATTTATATACACTGTACCTGTAAATAAAAAAATAAAAAAACAGCCATTATTGTCTAAATAGCTGGAAAACCAAATGAGCACACCTCACATTGGCTGTGTTGAATGATTTTTAATGGATAGTAAAACTATAATGTTATACAGTACAAGCTGTACACTGACTACTCAGTATATCCAAGTTCCACTTCTCTAATATTGTCCCTTGAGAAGACATGTGATAAAAAGGGTGATGGTGTGTGAGGGGTGTACTTCCTTTTTTGAGATACTGTAGCTGTGTCAGCATTGTAAATGTAATGTCATCAAAATAGTGCAATATTTGACTTGACCAATAAATACAACGAAGAGAAAATTAATACGATAGCTACCATTCAGTCTTATATGTTCTGTCTTGTTAGCACGTACAGTGATGTGAAAAAGTGTTTGCCCCCTTCCTGATTTCTTTTTTTTTTTTTTGCGTGTCTGTCACACTTAAATGTTTCAGATCAAACAAATTTAAATTGGCAATGACAACACAACTGAACACAAAATGCAGTTTTTATATGAAACATTTCATTATTAAGGGATAAAAAAAAAAAATCCAAAACTACATGGTCCTGTGTGAAAAAGTGATTGCCCCCTTAACCTAACAAACTGGTTGGGCCACCCTTAGCAGCAACAACTGCAATCAAGCGTTTGCGATAACTTGCAATGAGTCTCTTACAGCACTGTGGAGGAATCTTTGCAGAATTGTTGTAATTCAGCCACATTGGAGGTTTTCCAGCATAAAGCGCCTTTTTAAGGTCATGCCACAGCATCTCAACCGGATTCAGGTCAGGACTTAGACTAGGCCACTCCAACGTCTTCATTTTGTTTTTCTTCAGCCATTCAGAGGTGGACTTGCTGGTGTGTTTTGGATCATTGTCCTGCTGCAGAACCCAAGTTGGTTTCAGCTTGGGGTCACAAACAGATGGCCGTACATTCTCCTTTCAGGATTTTTTGGGAGACAGAAGAATTCATGGTTCCATTTATCACAGCAAGTCTTCCAGGTCCTTAAGCAGCAAAACAGCCCCAGACCATCACACTACCACCACCATATTTTACTTATGGTATGAAGGTCTTGGGGATCATCAAGATTTTTTTCTGGCAAAATTGAGGTGAGCCTTTATGTTATTTTTGTTCAGCAGTGGTTTTCGTCTTGGAACCATTCTTATGGTGGACTCATGACCTTAACTGAGGCAAGTGAGGCCTGCAGTTTTTTGGATGTTGTTGTGGGGTCTTTTGTGACCTCTTGGATGAGGTTGCTGCGCTTGGGGTAATTTGGGTTGGCCGGCCACTCCTAGGAAAGTTCCCCACTGTTGCATGTTTTTGTCATTTGTGGATAATGGCTCTCACTGTGGTTCGCTAGAGTGTCAAAGCTTTAGAAATGACTTTTAAAAAATTTCAATGTCACTTTTTCACACAGGGCCACGTAGGTTTGAATTTTTTTTCTCCCCTAATAAAAAGTTTCATTTAAAAACTGTATTTTGCATTCAGTTGCGTTTATTGACTATTTATTGACAAACATGCAAAAAAAAAAACAAAAAACAAACAAAAAAGAAATCAGGAAGGGGGCAAACACTTTTTCACCCCCCTGTACACTGTGTATTACCAGAAGATAAGCTTTGTTTGAGAACATTTGCTGCGGAAAGTGATGATGGTAAGTCCACCAATCACAGACTGTATTACGTCATTGTGGCAGGCAGCCTACCGCTGCACTTGGTACTTCTTGGTGCATCAATCTGAAGCAAACTGTCCTAACTGGTGGAAATGAGTCTTTGAGCTTTTCTTACCCTTTGGCAAAGAGGTCTTCATCTGGCTGTAGAACATGACGTAGATTCCTGAGAAAGGAACATCTCGGAGCAAAGTGGCCATCATGCCAGAGTATAGAGCCGCGGGACCTTCAGTCCGACACACACTGCGTAGGGCCTCGGTTACGCCCCGATAACGGTACCTGCCGCACTGAAGAAAAACAAAAACAAAACATTATATGTGATCAAACCATTTGCATACTGTGCTTTCTTACCTCATATCGGGTCTTGATGACGGTAACAGGCAGCATAACGATCCCCGCCACTGTCCTGGCTCCGCCTCCCAGCAGAGCGGCCCCCAACGCTCCCGGGTTCTTCTCCTGGAAGAAGTGCTGCTTAAAGGAGTGGTAGGTACTGAAGTAGAGCCCCACACCTGGGATGGTCCT
The DNA here is from genome assembly GCF_027744805.1 of Dunckerocampus dactyliophorus. Lineage (NCBI taxonomy): Eukaryota > Metazoa > Chordata > Actinopteri > Syngnathiformes > Syngnathidae > Dunckerocampus > Dunckerocampus dactyliophorus. The sequence goes on from NC_072836.1 coordinate 16,266,985, forward strand.
CATGAATGACTGAATGAACAAAAAAAAAAAAAAGTGAGTGATCATGTGACACATTCACACACACACAGCTCTGTGTATTGATATTCTCACCGGGGAAACTCCTTTCCAGAGTCCCAGCAGCCTCTCTGTTCGTACGACATTCAGGAGCACGGTCACCATCCCTATGCGGCCTGAACTGAAAGCCAGCCAGAGACATAAGGAGAATGGGTGCTAAAAATGATGACTTGTTTGACATAGAATAGGCTCCAGCATACCCCTGTAACCCTAATGAGGAATAAGCGACATAGAGAACGGATGAACGTTTGACATAGACGGGTTGTCGACATCAGCGGGACCAAGTTAAGCGGGTTTCACTGTGTTGTACTCATTGTGGCCCTACGTACTGACCTGAGGTAACAAAGGTTACCTCCATCCCATCGATTTTAAGTGAAGGGAAGCATGCGTGTGTGTTGAGTCTCACCCCGGCTGCATTGTGCGCTGTACAGTTTGCAGACGTGTCTTGACTAGGTCTAGTGGTTGGAAAAGTAGCGTGGAGCAGGTTCCACTGAGAGAGCCACACATGAAGGCTTTGATCGCTGGGTGAGCCTAAAACGGTAGAGGAATACGTAAGTCAACAGAGGGACAATTGAAGATTTAGGTGAATAGAAAAAGTACAATCTCACAGTCCAGGTACACAAAAGTTACGGTGGATGATTTCAGGAGTTCAACCCAAAGAGTGAAACCTTCTATGATAAAAACTTACCAGTGCGAGTTCCATAGTTGTTCTGTGTTGATTAGGTTCACTTTTCTGTTGACAATGTTGACTATTTCTCCTGATAGGAAAAAATATTAGCGTGTTGCAGAATTCTCTGTTCAGCGTCAATCCTGTAAAGCAACATGATGACGACGAAAGCCAGTCTTGACCTCTGGAGAGGACATGCCCACAGTCTTGTTTGTGTGTATTACATGTGCGCGCACACAGAAACACACACACACACACACACACACACACACACAGACACATAATTTACAAATGGCCAGCCCAATAATGTGCTTCTTGTTTGTGATCAGCTGACATGGCACAAAGCTACTTATTAACAAACCAAAGGTCAGCTATTAGGATGCTTGGCCATGCCCCCCTGATGTTTGATTTTACGGTAAAACAGTACAAAGTAATGTGAATCCTTCCAGCGTGTGTAAATGTCAAAATAAGTCATTATACATCATGTGACTTGATGTAGGCTTAAAGTGTTTCCTCCGCATTAACAAAAACTACAAAAATAAATATAAAGACAACATATGATGCTATTACAGTGGATCTAAACTGTGTGTTTATAGCTATGGTAGCAGTGGTATAGAAATACACTGCATCATTGCCCCCTCATACTTTTAAGCGGAATAATACAAAATTATTAATGCCGTCAAAAATGAGCCTTATTAACCTTATAAAGACGGGATTTCAGCTTTTATGTTGGATGTTATTACATAGTGCAGGTTATTGCACAATTAAAATGTATATTTTCATAAAACAGACATTGTGTAGTGAAGATAACGTAACAATACTGTCCATACCTGTTCCCCGCCTTCCACAAAGCAGCTTCTGTCGCCGTTTTGGATTAATACTTCACCGAGCATACAAACAAAATTTAAGAACAGCTCCTTGCCTCTTTACGAGTTCAGCCCTGAGAATAAAAAGCGTCCCCCAGCGTAATAACGAAACTTAAGGACAGAGCTTGGCACCACATGAGCTCAGCAGGGACATGAAAAAACGAAAGTGCTTCGTCTAACTAGCCGGTTTCTGACTGTTTGATGCGTGAATGTCACCTAGGAGTCACGCCCATTGACAAGAACGTAGCCTCCGATTGGCTGGCTGCAGGAGACGTCACGGTCGCTAATTCTCCAAATGAGGATGTACGCGTGTTAGGAGACTCGGCAGGTAAAATTTAGCCGTAAAATAAAAAAAAGAAAAGTACGTGATCTTACTATCGGTGGAACAGTACATAAATGTATGAACATATTTTTAAAAATACTATCCAGGCCATTGCTTGGCATCTGCTGTATTAAATGACAGGTGCACTACCGACATCTACTGTGTCAAATCAGATGTAGTTAGGATGCACAAAAATCTAATTTAGCTAATCTTAGCTAAATCTAACTTAAATGTCATTTGTATTTCCATTACTTACGTGTTTCAATTAAAAGCTGCGAACGTTATCTATGAATATCTTCCCTGACCTAAATTAGGGAGTCCACTGTAAAACCGGTTCTAACTTGTTCATTTCGCTCCGAGTCGGTGGATTCAGTCAAATATTGAATCGTGTTGATACAAGGTTCGTATCAATATCGGATCGATACGAGCGTGATGAGATATTTTTTCATTTATTTTCATAAACATATATTGTATGTGGTTTTGTTGTATTTATTTTTTGTATTATTTATAAACTTGGGGGATAAATTCTTGGACACTTTGGGGCAAAAAGAAAGCATTAGGATTTGGCTGAGAGCTCATCTTGCATTGTTGACTTTATTTGAAATATTGATATATTAACACAAATATATTGTTGTAATTATAAATTGTCCACAAATAAGATTGTTTCTAAATGTTGGCCTAAAATCTTCATCCTGTTTTAATCTGAAAACATTGATCAACATATTAAAGGCAAAAATCACTCTCGATTTAAAAATAAGAATAGTGAAGTATCGGTATTAACTTGGTATCAGATCAATGACAAAATTTGCAGTGTCGCCCACACATTGTTAGCAACTTGCACTTGACTGCCTCTGCTGGTCATAATGTATCATTGCGCCCAAAACAACAGGTTTCATCATTGAAGCTCTGAAGTAAACACAAACGCAGCTACCGTTTAGAAAGCCTCTTTATTTGTAATATCACATCAAATACCAACATTGTCACAACACGGTTTCCATTCTTGAGGTGCAGATAAACATTACACAACTGAGATGCAGATTCCCCCCCCTCTTATTTTTGGATGCCATTTGCTTTTAAGTGCGAAAGAGTAAATTCTTTGAATAGTGAGCAGTGACGTCTTCAAACACATTCATCCTCTCACTTCCCAGCAGTGTGAGCCAAAAGCCGCCCTTTGAGCACAGCATGTGAAGGGTTTGTGTCTTCCTGCATAAAGTGGTTCATGTGGTATAACATACAGTATATATTCATGTCTATGCTGAACCTTTTCTGACATTGAGTAAAGTGTACACAAATATGTCCTTCGATGCAAGTACACTACAGGAGAACTTGTTCAACCCTTAAGCTTCCCCTCCTTCAATAAGCTGTGCCCTGAGAATACAGTGTGTGTGTGTGTGCACCCTTAGGAATAAACTACACCACCACCCCATTTGAACCCCGAACAAGACTGAAAACAACTATAATGATAAAACAAGAACTGTCCAGGGAAAACAAACAAACAAACAAAAAAGCATAGTCAACGACACTAAATTAAAGTGTGCGCAGTGATGTTAGCGCACAGGATTTTGGATGCTGTCAAAGAAACAGCGGCTTCAAATGTCTAGGCTAAGTGTTTCACTAATTCAGTGCAAAATTAAGAAATTTTAGCACAGTCACACTCACCGCTTGTCATCGATACATCTCCAATTGTGTCATTTTCACTTCCATGAAATGTGTACTGTATAGATCAACCTCAAAAGCAGAGTCACATGTCGATTGATACACTGGTGCAATACATTTGAGCGTATAAACCTTCATTGTAAGGCAAGAGCGCAAGCAAGAGCCGTAATAAACACATAGTACTTTCATTCTTAATCGTAGCAAAAACGTAAAATACAATTCTTTAGATTGAGATATTACTTTGGTCCCCTTCCAGTAATCAGTCTTCATTTAAGTATACTTCTTTCTCCGTTTAGTCATTCTTTAATTAGAAAAATAAATCCTACATTAGGTTTTTTTTTTCTTCATAGCTGGAATGCCTCCTTATAAAAATATTTTCTTTTTTTTCCCCCCCACTTTGCCAGAAAATGAATGATGAATCAAAAGAAAAAAAAAAAGGGTTGGCATGGCGATTGTCCGAGTGTAATGGCTTAACTGTATGTGTGTCTTCATGCATAGATTGTCACCGTTGTTAACATGATCAACAATTTGTGTTTGCCACTGTTCAGTATGCAGACTGACAGTGCTCATGTGTGTTTGGGTTGGTGTATTAATGCTTCAGCTCAAATGTTGAAAATGAGTTAAGTGGCATGGCAGCTCTTTATTCAGGTTTGGGCTCAGGGGTCTCGCTCTTGGCCTCGGCGTCTTCGTCACTTTCCGCGCCAGTGCGAGTCACGATGCGACGCATGGTGAAAGGGAGGTCGCCACGTCTGCAAAAAAGGAGCAAAAAGGCAACAAATAAGTTCCATTTTATTTCTATAGAAAAGGGGTAGGGAAGCTATGGCTCTTGATGACTGCATCTGACTCAGTCAATACAATAAAATTGATTTCGTTTCTTTTTTTTTGCTGACATTTAAAAAAAAAAGTTTAACATTACAGAAATCAGAGTGTTTAAAATAACAGTCAAAATATAAAACTTTTTTATGCATTTCAATCCCTCTATTTTTGGCCGCAACGCGGGTGAACCAGAGCCAATTCCCACTCTCCTTCCGATATTTTCCTGGTCAGACACCAAAACTCTATTATTGGATAATGCGGTAACCTACCTGGGTCATTGAGAGATCAAGAAGTAAATTTCCCTCCTTTGATCAAATAGCTAGCAAGCTAATTCTGCAGTGCAAACCCTTTTGAAGAAGGTGTAAAAAAAACAGACAAGGAGTACGGTGCAAAACCATGCAGCACCAGAAGTTGCTTTAATGGTAAGAAGTATTTTATTTATTATTGGATAGCTTCAGCTAACAACGTTATTGAAAAGAATAAATTAAAGAGACTTATTATATTGTAAAATTGTAGGTCTTGCTTAAAAATGCACACATTTAAATTGTATTCAATGTTAACAAATATGATATGGCTGTCATGGAAATACATTTTTTTGTTGTTTTTTGTTTTTTTAAAATGTGGCTTTCATGGCTCTCTTACCCAAAAGGTTGTCAAAACAGCGCTGCACAAGACCTAATGTGACTTTAAAATGAGGTCTTGACAGCCTCACCGCTCACCTCAGCTTGCTCTTGAGGCTGCTCACTTCGCGATTCATGGCGTCTGCAGACTCTGTGGCATCCTCCAGCTCCCTCTGCAGTTTCCTCCGGTTGGCGTTTGCCCTCTGAGCCTCTTCCTCGGCCTCCTCCAGCTGACGCTTCAGCTGCTTCATGCGAGAGTTCAACTTGTCGGCCTAGTAAAGACAAATGAGCACAAAAACTGTGTTTTATATTTATACGCAGCCATTTAAACCATGTTTCCAACCAGTGGTTCTGGTAAACCAGAAGGTGGGCTTTTGTGGCATAAGGCTGTTTATTCCTAGTAAATACATTTGATTTTAGAAAAGGCACGTTCCCCATTTGAGTTGCGTGGATGGGGAGAGTGGCACTGCCATTGGGGGTGATACGGTAGGAATCAGTGAAAAAACACTGAGATGCACTTCCATGTACTATGTACACTATGTACTTCCAAACATAGTGTGACCAAAAAGGAGAACACCCCTCCCGCCCCCCCACACACACACCTGGTCTTTGTACTGCTCCGTGTTGCGCCTCTCATCCTCCACCTGAAGAACCACCTCTTTCAGTTTTTTCTCAGTTCGTCTCACAAGCTTGGTGGCACTTTGCCGCTCCCTGAGTGAAGAGCAGACCTCTGGTTAGACTTGAGTCACACATCTGTGGTTTCTTTATCTCCCCTCTATCTTTCACCTGGTCTCAATGTCCAGCTGTTCCTCCATCTGAGCAAGTTTGGCCTCCAGGGCGGCCATATTGGCCTTGTACTTGGACTTCACCGTTGCCTCCAGCTCTTGCAACTTCAGCTTCAGCTCCTTGTTCTGACGCTCCAGCTGGGCGCGAGAGCCTTCCACGCGTTGAGAGGAACTGCGTTCCGCAGCCAGCTCCACATTCATCTGCTCCGACTGAATGAAAGCAAGGCTGTCACCACATCTAGTTTGGATTGGTAAGGTGCCTGATGACTCGCCGATGCAAGCTAAACTTCCAACACACAGACCTGCAGCATTGCTTTCTTCAGCCTGTCGTTAACCAGCTCTGTATTGCACTGCTCCTCCTCCAGTTCCTCTTCCAGCTGAGCAATACGCGCCTCCAAACGCCTCCTCTCCTCTGCGATTTGAGCGCTGAGATAAATAGAAAGTTTAGACGGAACAGAGAAGTGGAGGACGTGCTGTATAGATGACAAGAGATGTATATGATTTGTCTTACTTCTTGGATGCCTGATTATTCATCTCATCCTGCAGCTCATCTCTCTCCTGCTGAGCCTGTCGCTTTGCTCGTTCTGCAGCAGCCACTTCCTGCACCGGGATGAATAAGTACAGCCTTTCAGTTTCTTTGTGGCTCATACAGGGTGGTGATTAGTATGAGAGAATACCGACCTCCTGCATTTGGAGCATGTCTGCTTCCATGCCCTTTAACTTCTTCTCATTCTCCTTACTCTGGGCAAGTATGTCCTCTCTAGACATGCGAGTGTCATCCAGTTCCCTGATAAGTTCTTTCATCTGGGCCTGAAGAGCATACAGAACCATACAAAACTAAGTCAAAGGAAACTGACAGCCAATCGGAAGTTACGATCTTGTCAATGAGCGTGGCTCCCAGGATTTATGGTTGAACACTCATCTAAACAACATTTTTTATTTATTTTTATAAGGCATTTTAGCATCAGACTCACCTGCAGTTTCTTCAGCTGTTTGAGGGCTTCCTCACGGTTCTTGTTGGCCATGTCAATGCCCGCCTCAAGTTCCTTCAGGTCCAGCTCCAGTTTTTTCCTTGAAGCAACGGCCACAGAACGCTGCTTCCGCTCATCCTCCAGCTCCATTTCCATCTCACGGACCTGAAGGTAGTGCTCGCATGTGAAGAAACTAGACCATCGTAGTTTGAAGCTAAATGATGAACTATAGTTGTTTTAAATCAGTACCTGCTTGACCAGAGACCTCTTCTTCTCTTCACCCATCTCATCACGTCCTGCCAAATCTCGCTCATACTGAGCCTTCATGGCCTGCAAGTTGACCTCCAGACGCAGCTTGGCATCCTCCGTGGCCTGCAGCTCATCCTCCAGTTCCTCAAGCTGAGTTTTCATCTCCTCCAGCTGCTGCTCCATTGCACGCTTGGACTTCTCAAGCTCGTGCACCTGTGGGACAATCATGATTTCAGATAAGAAGGGCACAACCAAAAAAAAGTGAACGTAAAACCTACATTCTTTCCAACATCATCCTTAGAGGACACCAAATCCTCCATTTCTGCCCGCAGCAGTTTGTTGTTGCGGTCCACCTCGTCCTTCAGATCCATCAGAGATTCCAGCTCACGAGTCAAAGACAAAGCACGAGTCTCTTTCTCACGGGCCTCAGCTTCAGCTCGATCTCGCTCCTCTGCATAGCGTGCAGATATGTTCTTCTCCTCTGCCAGCATCTGGAGAGCGAACAGGGCAACAAGGTTTAGGTGGTGTGTGGTGCACAGCCATCTGACCGACCTTTCAAATATTTCATGTGCGCCTCACCTGGTCAAACTTCTTCTGCTTCTTCTCCAGGTTGGAGACAGTTTGTCGGAGTTGGTCCTGATCAATCACCATGTCGTCCAACTCTTGCTGGAGACGTGTCTTGGTTTTTTCCATTTTGTCGTAGGCTGAACATTTCTCCTCCAGACGCTGGTGCGTTGACTCAAGCTCTCTTTGCACCCTCTTCTTTCCTTCTTCGGCACTCTCCAAATAACAGGAATCCTGCTCTAGTTTCTTCTTGAAGTCTGCAAGCTATTAGCAAAAAGAAAGGCTTTATTGCACTTCCACATCTCGTTGAGCGTAATGTAAACCACTGAAAGGACATGCAGTTTGAATGTTCAACATCAACTGTTTCTGGCTTTGTAGAAACCCTTTGTGTTGCTTTGTACCTGAGATTGCGCCATTTGAAGCTGCTTTTCCACATTTCTTTTGGCTTCTTCTTCTTCCTCTAGTTGTTCTCTCAAGCCGTTCTGCTCGTCCTCCATCTGACGCAGACGTGAGGCCACCGACAGTTTTTGCCGTGTCTCTTCCTGAAGCACTTCCTGTTGAACGCAAACAATTTATCAAGAGAGCATTTGATGGCGTATTGAGGGTCAACAAAGAGTTTTAAGACAAAAATCGTGATAAAGTTAGCAACGGGAACATAATAAGAAATGTGTGGTCACAGATGACCTCCAGTTGATACTGTATGAAAAACACATGTACCATAATAGTCCAGCAAAACTGATTTGCTTTGTTCTTAAATATAAATCGACAGCCTTTACAAAAGATAGTGCTTGGCTTTGATTGAAGTATTTGTTTAAAATGTGTTTATTATTACCTCCGGCAAGCACAGCGCAACACGCATGGAGTTTGGCGGAGGTCTACGCTCTAGTTATGGTTGTAATTTGCAGAAGCGCACAACTGCACTGCATCATACTCGGAGCTGTTTTTAATATTTCTTCTGATCTCAAGTATCCTAATGAGTAAACCAAAATATGTAAAACACATTAACCGCTATCAGTAGGAATTAATACAGTTGCATACAACTGCAAACTACAACCACATGATGAAGTAAAGAGTAAAAAACATTCAAAATACATTGTTCTATTCGCCAAACATCATTGTTTTAATATATCATTTGCCATAAAAGAGGCCTAAAAAATCCTAAAGGCACAAACCGTAACCTTGGTCGCATACTACGTTGTGTTGCTAGTTGTAATACGTATGCTGAGTTGTGTGTTTGCATTTTAAATCCTGAGTTTAGTAAAGCACTATATACAAAGAACAAAACCTGTTGTGCGGAACATCCTGGGCTTACCAGTGGCATGGAAATTAGTTTTATCCAAATGATTAAGTTGAAGGGGATTTTAAAAATGAATATCTCCCAGTCTACAAACAAGAGGAGATGTACTGCGGGTGTTTACCTGCACATCCTGCAGCTGAGACTCGAGTACAGAGTGGTCTTTGGTTGCTTTGATGGACTTGCTCTCTACCTCATTCAGCAGACCAGTGACATTCTCCAGTTCAGCCTGCGGACAGTAAAAAATAAGTTCAGTTAAGTTGCATGGGCGAAAAATGTTTCTCTTGATGGTGCAGTCTAGTAAATGTAGCAAAGTATATATACACGCAGTCAAAGCAGCGAGCAATAGACAATATCTTAGCTCAAGGTGTAACACCCCAGACAAAGAAAATCAGCTCTCAGGCACTGAGGCATACCTGCATTTTTCCAAGTTTGTCAGCTAGCTCCAACCTCTGACGCTCACTCTCTGAATGTTTGAGCAGCAACTCCTGGACTTGAGCTTCAGCCTTCTTCCTGCGATGTTCTGAATCTCCTTTACCCTGCATCAAGCTCTGCAGCTCGATGGTGAGCTCATTTTTCTCCGATTCCAGAGTCTGCTTTGACTTCTCCATTGACACTTTGTTCTGCACAACAGTTCATTTTCATGCAACAAATGAATGACTGCTTCAAGGGCTCACAATTTGACGAGAATTTAAAATCTCACAATACCCGCTTAGCCTGCTCCAGCTGTTCATTTAACTCGTCAAAGGCCTGATTATGTTTATGTCTCATGTCACCCATCTGCTGTTCGTGGACTCTGGCCTCGTCTTCCAGACACTTCTTTAGCTGTGCCACCTCCGTCTCACGCTTGGTCCTGAGCAGGGAGAACAAAGCTCATCTACGTGTACAAAGTGGCGAAATAGACTACCACTTGGTTAGTACAGCAGATTTGTTTTCTCTACTTTAAATTGTAATGTTTCTATGGTAATGCATGGGGGGAAAAGTGCTGCAGCTATGAATCAAGCAGAAGGCTCTGTCATTCATTCAATTTCCCAGCAGGAAGATGCTTTGACAAAAGGTCATTTCTAACTAAACGTTTTGCGAGTACAATATCGTATACTACAATATTTAATGTGTAAAACGAGATGCATATTACAAGGGTTCAGTGCAGAGGTGTCCAAACTTTTTCTACATGATTAAGTTATGAGCACTCTCTGTACCAATATGACTACCTGAGTTCTTGCTGTGCAGCAGTGGAGTCTAGTGTGTCTTCCAGCTCAGTCTTCAGGGCCTCTAGCTCTTCTCCCAGGTCCCGGCGGTGTTTCTCGGCTTTGGTCCTGGACTGTCGCTCAATCTCTAAATCGTCCTGCAGATCAGAGATCTGCGCTTCCATCTCTCTGATCTTTTTATGAGCCAGATTCTTTTGTGCTGCTTCATCCTCAATTCTAACAGATGGAGTGAGACAGCACAAATTAGTGTTTGCGTGTCTTAGGCATCCATAATATTCTGGGAATACTTCAAAATGATTTGTTATGCTAAGATAGGAGATGATTTCATTTACCACACTGATTTATGATTCAGCAAAGCCATGTGAGATTTCGAACCTTCAAATGACCAAAACATGATGAGATGTAAACAATACACACCTCAGAAGAGCAGCCTGAAGTTCTTCCTCCTTTTTGGCTAACTGGGCACGGAGCTCTTTAACCTGGGCCTGCAGATCAGCAATTTGGTCGTGTATTTCAGTGAGGTCACCATCAAGCTTGCGTCTGTTCTTCTCCAGCTCCTGGCGCTGCTTCTCCTCCCTGCGCAGTCGGTCTGAGAGAATTTAATCACAGTTGAGTTTGGTAAGAAAAGAAAAAAAACAGTTGATGTTTAAGATACTGTTCCCATCGTACCCTCCAGGTCGGTGATCATGGCCTCATGTTTGGTCTTGAGCTTCTGCAGGCTCTTGGATTTCTCTTCCTCTTCTGTAAGGTTGGTAGTGAACTCAGATACTCTGTCCTCCAGCATCTTCTTCTCCTGAACAACAAACAGGGTAAATGGTTAATGCCAAAAAGGGGGAAAACCTATTACGCATTCCTGCTTTCTTTTACATTTTTTTTAAATTTTTTAAATAACCACAACTATATAATACTACTACTACTACTACTACTACTACTACTAATAATAATAATAATAATAAATTATATTACTAATTTAAATATAATTATTTTAATACCATATAATGGAAAATAATATTTTAATTAATTTATTAACAAATTTAATTGAATAATTATTTGAATGTATATATTTTTAACTCTTTTATATATCCAAACCTTGTTAAGCTTGATGTTTTGATCATCTAGAACCATGATATCCTCTTCAAACTTCTTCATTTTGGCCTCCATGGTGACCTTATCCAGTTGCAGCTTTTGCCGAGCTGCTTCTTCCTCATCCAGCTGTTGTTCCAAGTCCTATATACGAATAAAGGAAGAGTATGACAATTACATACAGTGTCAGAGAATACAAAGTCAACATGAGGGTTGGGTGAGTGTAACTCACAGTAATATTCTGCTGCAACCTCTTTCTGTCCGATGTCAGCTGAGAAGCACGCTCTTCCTCCTCCTCCACTCGGGCTTCTAGGTCGTGAAGAATCTCCTCAAGTTCCTGCTTCTTGGCAGCCAGACGAGCTCTCATCTCTTCAGCCTCAGCGCAGAGTTCTGTTTCAGCCTGAAGCTGTTCTTGTAGGGCCAGCTTCTCTGCATTCAGCTTTACAGCAGCAAAAGATATGCAACGTCAGCGGTGAGTTCAAATTGGAGGAGTGGGGTCTTATTAACTCTCTCGCCATGTTTGCTCCATATTGGGCAAGAAAATATGTTAAAATAATCAAAATGGAAACATGGATTCATAATTCTTTGGTTTCACCTGGTGATGTTGGTCCTCCAGCTCCTGGAGCTGCTTTTGAGTATACAACTGTTTCTCCTTCACTTTGCTGAGCTCTTCATCCTTGGCCTGCATTTCTTCCTCCTGTCTGCTTACTTGAAGCAATGGCTTCACCTAAGGATATAAAATGTGGGTTTTTTATGTATGAAGTATGAAGCTCATGAAAGGTATGGTATTGAAAGTGGTGAAGAAAAGGAGGACTCGGCGTGTTACCTTGGTGAATAGCCTCCACCACTGCCAGTTTCTGAGTTTGAGATAAGCAGCACAGTTCCTTTGGATCACCTTCATAGCAGTCAGCTGCTGCTGTCGCTTGGCAAAAGCCCTGCAAAAAAATTTTTTTATAAAAATGGAGTGCATAGTTGCAGACTATATACAACTTTTACTACTGTCACTCAGATTGGAAATTTCAAGATAGTCAAGATCTACCTGCGGGCCAAATAGCCTCTGCACCAAGCCTGGAAAGTAATTATGATGTCTGTGATTTTCATGTCCCTCTCCTCTTCCAGGTGAGCAAGAACTCCAGCCCTGAAGAAAACTTTGCTTTGGCCAATTCGGTAAAGGTTAGGATCGAGCTCCAGACTTTTGATCTGAAAAGAAAAGAAACACACACACACACACACACATCAGTCTGACACAGCAGAATTGTGTATCCTCTTCTGTGGTTAATCATAGCATAAAAGCACTTACCATAAGCACACAGGCCTGCTTCCCATCCATGAAGCCTTTGGGAATGGCATTCGGAGTCAGGATTTCATACCTGGGTGCAGAGTACATAACATTTGGTTTGTTGGTATTGGTACATGCACGCGACTCAGCAATTGCTGCGGTACAACCACGTGACCTCGCTGCAGTGCGCAACACTTCCGGTTTTCATGAGTCAATATGGCTAAGTTCAGCTAGCACTGGTTGAGTATTACAAAGGTTTAGAGCCAAATACACAAGCCAGATATCATCAACAAATACTGTAACTGAATGTGATGGAGTGGATCCATACACTCTTAAGAAAAATAACTTTTGAACGATTTTTCATTTCAAAACAATCTTGTGGTCCACAGTAGGAATTCAAGCATTCCAAATGTATGGAGGCACATACTGGTATTCAATATTTCATGTACAGTATGTAAATGCACGCTATGCAATCTTTATCCGAGTTGTTTTTTGTTGTCAAGCAATTTGCGTATAACCTTTTCCGTATTCTTCCTCTCAAATATTTTGCTGTCATTTATAATTTGGAGCCTGTGGTTGTTTAAATGGTGTGAAGTTATGTTTTGCCTCAATGTTTATTTCGATTTTTCAACTGGTTCCCTGTTGTCCCAAGTTGTTGGCGCAAGTTTAAATTTTGTAGATGGCAAGCAAATGTTTTGCCTCTATTTCAAGTCTAAGATAAGTTGATAATTGATAAGTTGATTGAGTTTTTGCGGACATTTTTAAAGTCTTCAGATGCTTGGTTGCTGACAAGCGTTTATTGCCGTCATATAAACCAGGTGTATATTTTTTTTGTTATGAGGCAATTCAGCATTTGTGAGTACCCAAAATATTTTAAGTTTGGTTTTAGTATAAATTTTGCTTGTCGTCAGTCAAACTTGAGCGTGATTAAACCCCACAGGTGGCTCCGTCATCAACAGGTTCAACAGCCACCTTTCTCTGCATTTTTTGGTTGTTTCTTGAACTTTTTTCCCTTTATGATATCTTAGGAATTCTGTAGTAATGATTTCTGAAATTCTAAGTTGAATGATTTCCACACATGAGAACAGAACCTCTATTTGGCATTTCCGCTCCGACATCACTTGACGACTAGCTACAACTGAGCTTGTGTCTCCCCCCCCCCAAATGCTTGAGCCAGTGATGACTGCAACCGGATGCGACGTCACATGCAACCCAGCAGTCGTGGGCGTAATGATTGGCTACCTCTGTCTGAACTCCTGGAAGACAATGCGGTTGGGGAAGCCCTGTCTGCAGATGCGGATCCCCTCCAGAACACCATTACATCTCAGCTGGTCCAGAACCAGGTGGGGATCCAGTTTCCCTGCCTAGAGGTGGTAAAAAAGCAAGGATATTCACAAAATCAGCAAAGTGATCAAGAGGGATCTGTTCAGATGCCAGTAAGAGTTCCTCTGACACCTTTTTCTCATGGTTGGGGATGATGCAGCGAACAAAGTTTGGGTTTGTGTTCCTCAGCGTGGCCATGAGCTTGGAAAGTTGCTCTTTGTAGAGCTGGCCCACAGTGCGGAACATGCCCTTGCGGGTCTTAAAAGCACCTGGCATTTCTGACATGCCGGAGACCTTATCCAGACCAACAATGCGGTCCACTAAATAGAGAAACAGAAAAACAGATTCAGTTAATTACGCAAAAGGGCTCCGTTTAATATAAACATTTAACAGGGCAAATTCCAACCAATGCATGACTGATTGTACTCTCCATTTCCTCTTGATGGACAACCACCAGGAGAAAATAATGGATAGAAGGTATTCAGAACACTAGAAATCAGAGAACACCACACAGTAGACGGGATGCAGACTGACACTAAATAGCAGGAAAACGCAAAAAGCAAAAAGCCAGTGAAGTGTAAAAAGATTACAATCACAGAACAATGGGGCGGGAAAACAGTGCAGTGGGTGAATGACAACTGTTCACACAGTGGTTCGGGGTGAAAACTATGTATAGTGGTTTGGTAAATGTTTGTGTGCATTGCAAAAGTGACACACTTTGCAGGTTGCAGTTTTTGTGATAACCCAACAAAAGGGGGGCGGGGAAACAACACCATGCAGTATATACCCATTTCTGCAGTACCTATGACCACCACCAGCAGTCCCACACAACTCTATTACATGGGAGAGGGAGAGGGAGAGGGAGAGTTCAATGGAGCTACAACAAGTGGTAAAGCACACAGAGCTCAACAAAAGTCACAGAAGCAGCTTGTACATTGCAATAATGCTACTTAAAAGTAAGCTTTCCTTTAAAAAGGCCACGATAGGTTTGATCTCTGAGGACTGAGGAGGAATGGGGAAACAATAAAGCATTTAAATTGTGTGGCAGACAGCAGGAATGGCAGGAGAAGACCAATACGTGAAAAAAAAACATTGTCACCTGAGTCTGAGTGTAGTATAGGAAAACGCTGATAAAAATAGGCTCTCTGAGTTTTCTGTACCTCTGAGACCCAACAAAGGAGGTTTGTGTAAAACATATACATACAAAATAGGGCCAAACAGAGGAAAAAATGAACGGGATTTGAAGAAAGGGTAAACACAGAGGTACATAAACCAGACAGTAAAGAGAGAAAGAAAAGCAATGTGAAATGGAAAACAGGAACAAGGAGCTAAAATTCTCATATACATTCCCCACATCCGGCACCGTACACTCATGGAACACAATCCTGGTCAGGCCTTATATTAGACATGTATGGTAGCATACTGACTACAAAAGCATAAAATAGAGATATTTTGAATGTAGATGCAAACATCCCAGTGTCCAAAACCTAAAATAGTCATTGCTTGCATTTACCTGTGACATTGGCCAGAGACATTAGGAGAATGGGTGATAAGATTTTTTAAACACATTTTCTTCCATTTGTGCTTATTTTTATTTTGAGTCTTCTGTTTTCATAATCTATAGATATATAATATAATAAATAAAGCTTTCATACATGTGCAAATCTTTCTTCCAGTGTGGTTGCATTTTGTTAGTGGCCGAGGTAGAATCCAGGTTAATAGTGCCATTTTGGAGCTTACTTTGCACTGAACAGGAAGTCACTGCGTGCATGTTTGAGTCCCGTGTAAACAGACAGTAGTTACGTTGCGGTTGTCATTTCACGCTACTTCGTAGGGGTGTAACAATTCATCTACTACATCGATGTATCGATTTACTTACGAATACTACTTGTGATACTATACTTTGTGAATTTCTCTTGGAGATCAATAAAGTATCTAACTAAATCGATCTGTGATCGGCAAGTTGCCATTCCAGACGACAGATCGATTTAACATTGCTTCAAAAGGTAATCGATTGCATCAATACTAGGAAATAAAGCATTGGATTTAAGCACGGCAGGCTTTATATGGCTCTGTGTGTTTTTTTGGGGTTTTTTTTAGCACTATTAATGATAGACGTTACTCGATTCAGTCTGCCTGTCTGTGATGTCATTGCCACGCACCAGCAGACAACAAAACATAGCATGGCGAATGGCAGAGGACAAGCTGGCGAGCCAGAAATTATCATCATCAATGTAGCCTCTGTTCCTAGGTGACGACAAACTGGGTGACAAAATTATTTTCCAGACTTACCGTCCTTCCAAAGCTCAGAGACAAACTTGTCAGTGGACTGGTTGAGCAGCGAGGCAACATTGTCATTCAAAGGATCCATGTTCTTCATCAGCCACTCATCCGCTTTGTAGTCCACCTGATGAGAAAAAAAGAGACAGACCTGTCAAGACAAATCTACTTGTTTGGATTTATAACACTCAAAATAACAGCAGGTAATGACAAGTAATGATGCAAGAAGAACAAGAACTACGCCTGCTCACCTTGCCAGCATAATGGATAATACAGAAATCTGCTTCATCCTTCAGTTTCTTGGGCTTGAAGAACTTGGGGTGGGTGCCCTGCTCCTGGAGCACTTTCTCCACAAAGCTCTTGTCTGTAGCTTTGGGAAACCAGCATTCTTCATCCAACAGAGCCAGAATACCAGGTGGGCTGGCCTGCACGTGATGAGAAGAGCGATTTGGAGAGCAAGGTGCTTAACATCAACTTGAAACGCACCGACAACAAAAACAAGCACTGTTTGCCCTACTCACGGGTTTTTCAATGAGGTCTATGCAAGGCTGCAGGTCAAGGCCGAAGTCGATGAAGCTCCACTCAATGCCCTCCCTCTGGTACTCCTCCTGCTCCAGGATGAACATGGTGTGGTTGAAGAGCTGCTGCAGCTTCTCGTTTGTGTAGTTGATGCACAACTGCTCAAATGAGTTCAGCTGGAAGAAAACAAAAAGGATTGGAATGCCAATTAAAGCATGCGAGTTGTACTGCACAACAATACTGTATGTAGTCATCCCTCGCCACATTGCGGTTCAAATTTTGTGTTTACTTTCACGGTTTTTCAAGCATATTACTAAATGATGATTTCTCGTGGTTGAATACGGCCTATAAAAAAAAATGTATATTTAGGAAAATTTGGCTTAAGTGTTTTGCTTACATTAAGCATCCATCCATTTTCTATCCTCACTAGGGTCACGGGGGTATGCTGGAGCCTATCCCAGCTGACTTTGGGCAAGAGGCAGGGCATACAGACAAACAATCTTTTCACACTCACATTCATATCGATGGCCAATTAACCAAATACAGTATGCATATTTTTGGAATGTGGGAGAAAACCCACACACGAGGCATACAAACTCCACACACAGATGCACACGGAGATTTGAACCCAGATCTTCCCGATGTCCTGACTGTGTGGCAAACATACGAACCACTTGCGGCCCCATTTTCAAGCATAAAAATTGGAAATTCAAGTAAAATACAAATACAAGTAATTAAGAACACACATTCAAATTGTGAATGTTTACATTCTACACTGGTCACTAGGTGTCCGTAATTGTTCAGTGAGACAAGCACCAGACTTGATGGCTGGAACAACAGGCTTTTATTACAGGTTTAAATGATCTCCCGACAGGCACAATAACTATAACAGGGGCTACTGTTGTGGCCGTAATCCAGCTAAAACTCAACTCTGAACGTCACTTCCTGTTCACATGACCGGAACACATTTACTGCGACATACGAACATCAGTTCAATTTACCGTATGTCCTAAATTTTCTCTGATTTTGTCTACTATATTGGGAAATACAAATGTAAAGGTGCCTATAGGGGTGTTATTTCATTTCTAGAGGGCTCTAATAATGTTTAAAGCTGTATTTAGAAGATTGTATACAGGTTTTCTATGCCGTAACTACAAAAATATTCCATTTGTAAAGACGGAATCCTACTTTGCGGAAACTCACTTCTTACGGTCGGGCCTGGAACCAATTAACCGCAATAAACAAGGGATTACCATAGTTTGACGTACCTCAAAGATCTCAAAACCAGCAATATCCAGGATGCCAATGAAGGAGGCTCCCTGTCTCTTGGTTTTGTCCAAAGCTTTGTTGATCCTCATGACTAACCAGCGGAACATCCTCTCATATGTGGCTTTGGCCAAGGCCTCCACAGCAAATTCTGCTTGCTCTTGGGTCTGGGCCTTTTGGACGTAGTCTCGACCCACCTTGATCCTGGGTGTCAGGATGGCCCTGGTTAAATCTGTGACATTCATCCCCATGAGGTGGCAGACCTTCTGGGCAGCTGAAGGATGGGTTAGGTGAAGAGAAGGTTTAAGCATGATCACAATCTGTTAGGATGATAACTTCCAATCTATAATCAGAGAAGGGTGGACAAGGGGTTAAAAGGTACAACTTACCTGTGTTGTCGGGCATGGAGGCCTGGTCAGTGTGACGCTCCTTCTTGAAGCTCATGTTTCCAAGCTGCAACACTGAGGCCACCACTTTCAACATGCCTGCACGAAAAAAGAACAAACATAAACAGTTAGAAAGAAAACACCTCGTGTTGGTAAAAGCAGGGAAGTAATCCAAGAACACAAGTGGGTTGCCTTACCTATCTGCTCCTCCTCCGGGATGCTCATAATCCTCATGGCGTCCATGGTCTCTGCAAACAGGTCTTTGTCCTGTTGTCCCGGAATTGTGACATTCCCATTGGAAAGGAAACGGTAGTTGTTGTAATTTTCAAGGAGGAGCTCAGCTAAAGAAAAATACATGATATATGATCATTAGAAAAGGAGACAAAGGTGAC
The DNA here is from genome assembly GCF_027744805.1 of Dunckerocampus dactyliophorus. Taxonomy (NCBI): domain Eukaryota; kingdom Metazoa; phylum Chordata; class Actinopteri; order Syngnathiformes; family Syngnathidae; genus Dunckerocampus; species Dunckerocampus dactyliophorus. The sequence goes on from NC_072836.1 coordinate 16,285,585, forward strand.
ATTAACAAGGCAAAAAAATAAATCAATCTGTTAAGTGATATGTGTTGCACTTACAGCGTAATTTATCTCCAGCTCCTGTGAGCAAGTAGTAGAAAATATGGAATGTGCGTTCATCTCTGGCCTGACGAATGGCACGGGATTTTTCCAGCAAATCTAACAGTCAGTCTGTTAAGGACAAATTTTCAGACACAGGGATCGCTTAAAAAAAAAAAAAAAAAAAAAAAAAAAAAAAAAGGTTTTTATTGTGATCACTGAAAAAAAAAAGTAAAATAAAGAACATAATTGAAACATACTTTGACTTAATTGTGATTAATAGTAATTGTATTGCACTGTCATTATTGTGCTTCTTGATGACGCAAGGACAATATAATGCATGAATATCGAATGGGAGTGGGATGGGAATTGGATCATTTCCTAAGGCGCACTGATGTACTGCAGCACAGTGGTTGGGGACCAGTTCTTTAGACAGCATATTAGTTGAGAATCAATCAACATTGCCTCTGTTGCTTGTATCCGAGTAGTGTACAATATTTTGCCTCAACTGCTTCAAGATCACATTTGACAAAATAAGAAAATAGACTTAATATTTAAATCCTAAAATAGAACGTAGGAACCTCCATGGCCACAGAGTCAAGGATACAAGTTTCAATATTTGCGCCAACAATATACCCATTGACATCAAAGTTGATCCTGATGAATTTTCCCTGCAAGTAAAAGAAAATACCTTAAAAAAAGGTGTACAAAGGGTAAAATAAAGGTAAAGATAATAAATAAAACAATAAGTCTTACAAATCTAGAGGAGTTGTCATTTTTGACAGTCTTGGCATTTCCAAATGCTTCCAGGATGGGGTTTGCCTGCAGAAGCTGCTTCTCCAGCTCCCCCTGGTGAGAATACAGAAAAGATCAAGGAGTATTTAAAGAACATTTTTCACCGCCTACCTTGCGCAGGGTCAATTTATTTTATTAAAATGGGTAATTCACAAGAGTTATAGTACATTGCATTAGTAAAAAATGAACACATACTTACGTATTTTGGTCAAAGACAATTAGGAGATACCATATACAGACACACACACACAAACACGTTACACCCAAGCCTTTTCCACACAAAAAACATTAGTGCCCAAAAACACAAACACCAAGAGACGCTGAACCACCCATCACCAGAGAGCAATGATCCAGAAATGAAAACTGCTTATATTTTCTTGTTTTACGCAAAATTGTCTCAAAACTGTCACCGGATTTATGTTGTTTTTACACAACACCAATAAATAAGTTAAATACCTCTCTACCCAACCTAAAGATGGAACTGCATCACCACATATTTATAAAGACTGGTATTACATTATATGGACGGAATATTATAAAGAACGATGATGGTCTTCTGTTGCATATTAATACAACTTAAAAAACTAAAAAAACACCAAACAAAATTCTTAGAGTAACAATAAATGACAAAGAATTCAAGGCAAGTAAACAAGTGGCACACAGTGTTTTGGTATGTTATGGACAAAAACATTTTACACGACACCTGAGAAGCTGTTAAATACATCAACTCAGAGGCCATGAAGAGGAAATCGGCAACAAATCCTGGACAAAGAGATAGAAGCATTTGGACATCGGGAGCACGCACCGAGTAGCCACAGAAACCCTGAAAAATTCAGCCATGCAGATGAAAATTCAGCTATCAGCTCTGCACATAAAAGCCAGAAATTGCAGTCATTTCCTTAATAAGGACCCCTCCCCCCCCTTATCCTACAATTGTCTGGCTGAATTTTTCACAGGAACACGTACAGCTTCCACTAATCTGCCAACAAACTTCCTCTCGACTTCAGAGACAAGTAATCTCTCTCCACACCCCAATACAACGGACTTCCCACAACGGTGTGCTCCAGCGAGGGCAAGCCGCAGGATGGGGACGAGGAGTTGGAGGGGGAGGGAAGGCGATGACAGAAGCAGGTGGGGAGGAAGAATGAATAAAAAGGGAGAGAGTTAACTCACATGTGACAGGACCAAGCTGTTCTGTTGATGGGAAAAGAGAAATACAACAACCTCAAAAATAGAATGATGGACACTGATGTGGGTGTGCCTGAACTACAGTGGGTGACATTCTGCAGCATGTATCCAAAGCCAAGCAGGGCACTTGAATTTTCTGGTGGAGCCAGATGTAATGGTGTGCTACGGTTGTATTTTTCCATGTAAGATACAGTTAAATGAAAACCATAGACTTCCAGGCATCTGTTGTGTATAAAATGCAAACGCTTTAAGCGTTGTTTCAGGGGCTTTCCACACGGAAATGTTTTCAGGTCAAAACGGCAACGTATTTTATGGTTTTAGCTTGTCATCCACACGGAAACGGCGTTCTGGTTGCCCTGAAACCGCAGTTTTTGAAAATGGCTTCCAGATAGGGAAAATCTGAAAACGCCGGCTTGTCATTTTCGTGTAGACAACCGCCACAAAAACGATGACACCGACTCACTGCCAATCCACCGCCGTCATGTAACCAGAATTGAGCTTTGACGACAACATAACTGAATATTTTGACTGGCATCACTAACCCCTGTTGACATTCTGATATTTTGTTGTATTATAACTCGCAGAAGTAATTCCACTTCTCATAAATGTAGATTAGCCTTGGAAAGCAGAAGACAAACATCCGCGTATGCATTCTTTGTTCTGTGTGTGTCACGTGGTTCCATCTGTATGTCTGTTCACAGCGCCACATGTAGGTGTGCCTTGTGTATTACATCGTTTTCACTCAGTGATCCGTTCCCGTCTGGATGCAAGTACTGTATTCACTAATCCGGTGCAGTGTGGACGCAAATTTTTTTCGACCTCAAATAAAATCTCAGGAGCATTCCTGTGTGGACAGGGCCTCAGTCTGTAAATAGCATTTATCTGAACTGTCACCACCTTTTCGCCATGTGCTGGCTATTTTCTGTGTCATTAGAGGAGTTGGTCTGCAGTTCATAAATACAGTGATGTGGCGATGGATTAACACAAGTTACATAACTCGTTTATACACATACACACGCACACAGATAAACATTACACAGTCTGTGCCAAAGTGGTTGGTGAGGAGTGCAGCACGGAATAGGAAAATGTTTTTCCTGCACGATAACAAACCTAGTGCATGGTGAGAATTTAAAAAAAAAAAAAAAAAAAAAAAACGGTATAGCATGATGGGAGAGAAGAAGGGTTGATATACAAAGACATTGTATAAAAGGAGATTTGACTTACCTGATCTTTCTTGTTCTTGTGAGAGGAGGCCACATGAGCCAGATACTGGATGACCTTCTTGGTGTTCTCAGTCTTACCAGCACCAGACTCTCCTCTACGAGCCAAACACAAAAACATGCACAGATGAGTGACAACAGCGAGTCACAGTAGTGAGGAAAAACAACACGAGAAGGAAGGGCCTTACGTGCAAAGAATGGACTGGTCTTCACGATCTGCAGGAAAGACGTACAAATGAACAATTATGCCAGCTTTGTACAGCGTACGTAGAAAAATTGTTACGATTCATTTAAAAAGGGACTGTAGGCAGCAGATTCCTCCAGATGAGGCTTGGAGGCTCACAGAGATTTAGATAAAATCTGCACACTTGAGTGTGTTATAGCATCAAAAGCATAAAATGTTATAGAATCATAAAAAATTTCAAAATAAAGACCTTTCAAAATATCAATATTTAATAATAAAATATTACATGTAACATTTTAAAACATTTAAGCTTAAAATAAAACTAAGACTGAGAAAAATTGCAGAAGATGGATGATAGATTTTACTACGCGGACACCCAGTGGTAGAACTATGTTGCATATTCCAGTTTCATAGGTTATATCCCGAGCTCTGCTCTGTACAACCGGACACACATTGGGGCACAAACAGGAAATCAACATCCGGCTTCTTGCGACAGGAATGATCGGCTGCTGTTTCAGACTGCCTTTTGTAAAAAGACATCCTTCTGGTTCAACACATCAACACAAAGGGAAGGAACACGTGTGTAAGGTCCCTCGCGCAGATGTCCAATGTTTGTCATTTATTTACTTATTTGTGGCAGCCCGCCACTAATTAATATTGACCGCCACAGATCAATTTGGCGCTACCTATTGAGAAATTCTCCCCCTGCCACAGTTAGAATGCAGCCCTTTGGGGAAACATTGCACGTCGGACAACTACAAGGTATCTTTATGTTTGAAGAAGGAAGAGAATTATGTTATTAAATCAAGACCCTAAATATTGTCATTCAACCAACCGCCTGGCAGGACATGCTGACGTCAGAGGTGCAAGTATGAGACATTTTTTGCACCGGTTACACATGTTTAAAAAGGTTCCGAGTCAGTAATCCCCTGACAAATGATTGAAATTTGGCTGTGTGTATAGTAAACCTATAATGACAATGTTGTTGTTTGGGGCAGTGACTTACCCTGCATCATGCTTCTGTAAGATATGTCAGTAATGGCATAGATATGAGGTGGCATTTCATGTTTCTTCTTGCCCTTGTACATTTCAACAATCTCCTCTGAGTAGATTGGCAGGTTCTTGTAGGGGTTAATGACAACACAGAAGAGCCCAGAGTATGTCTGTGGAACAGAAAGGATACAGTTTTAAAAAAACAAACAAAAAAACACCTTAAATCAGTTAAGTTAGCCGACTCTTGGGGACTATCAGTAATGTTTTTATTTCTTGAGCAATGCACGGTCATCGTGTACTGTATTATTGATTATCACTATTACTTAATACTATTGTTGCACAATTATTTAATTTTACGAGACAAATTGGCTCATTTGTCAAAATATCCCATCGGCCTTTCAGCACGGAGTAGAAGCATTCTCATGAACTTTGATTTGGTCCTCTCCTCGATTATGTAATGTCAGCCCCACCCAGCCACAAGTTCAAAGTGAAGTGCATGTAATGCATTGTAAATTGGCACTGCTGCTTGACAGGTTAGTCAAGACATATACAACGTAAAGAATACATGGTGGGATAATCACCTCTGCTTAAAATCCAACACCAAAAACACGTTAAAATTACAAAAGCTGCACTACAACTTTAAATTCTTCTTCTCTTGCTTTTTTTTGTTGGTTTCCCAATTCCTGCGCTGCAATTCCAATATATCTGCATCAGGCATCTTTCCCTCTGGGATGCACAAACACTCCCCTGAGAGCCAAGAGGCACTTTAACCAGTCATAGCCTGAACATTAAGAAAGACCGAGGCAGTGCCGGGTCATAGAAACAAAACCATTCACAGGCCAGAACATGGGGATAAACACAAATAATGAGCATCAATTACGATTCCATTTGCATTCCATGTCTGCATATCAAACTTTGCTTCCTGCTGATAAGGCAAACACACAAGAAAAGTTGAGGAAGCAAACACAAAGCAAAAGTAAGACAAGAGAAAAAAAACTAATGTTATTTGCAGACGAGACACCACTTTTGCAAATAAAGCGTCATCTCAAAGAATGGATCTTTATCCTATATGAAATTGGTCTCTCCTTTGCAGCTATAACAGCTTCCACTTTTCTGGGAATGGAGGTCTGAAAGACTGTCTGATTTTTTGTCCATTCATTCGACAATATCTGTTCTAGTTCATCCCAAAGATGTTTGATGGAGTTGAGGTCAGGGCTGTCAAGTTCCCAAGTCATTCACAAAAATGCTTCCAAAAATTGTTCAAAATATATTGTATTGTAATTAGAACTGTTGATCGATTAAAATATTTAAACTCGATGAATCCCATTTTGTCCATAGTTAACTCATAATTAATCACAATCGCAGATAGAAATATGTTTTTATCTATAATAAGTAGGGATGTAAATCTCTGTGGTACACGATTTGATACGCAACTACGATATCAGTTTTGGAAATATGGGCTATTTCATAAATATTATATATATATATACACATTTTGAAATCCAGAAATCCCCCAGTTTATCGCGAGCAGCGTTTTGTACAGATAGACTACTATACTGTATTTTTCCTCTTACTCTTTCAGCTCCATTTGGTCCCAAATGCTGACACTATGTGGGAATGCATATAGGTAAGACTTGCTGACCTTAGTGAGTGCTCATGTGCATATTTGTTCGGTACACAACCTCTCTGAACAACGAGACCAGGTTCATACTGGTGGATGGTGGGTCTGTATTTGATGCTGTTCCTGTCATAGTTTCACCCAATACATTAGATAAATGAGATCGCTATAATGTCAGTATGTTTTACTGATGTGTTGATGACTAGCTAGTGCACTGCTAATGCTATCACTGCTCGCTCCTCAGCCATGGTCACATTGACCTAAGTCCCAAATAGCTGTCCTCGGCTATGCCTGCGTTAACTAGCAGTTAGTGGATTTTACAGCATTTTAGTTCGCAGTTCAAAGCAAAAAATCAGCTGAGACACAGCTTGCACCTTTAAAAAAAAAAAAAAAAAAAAACACACACACACACAACACTTTACACTCCTATGCCAAGGTACCGCTGTATAAATGACAAAAATGCCGGCAGTGCTTCAGTACTTTTTTGCTTCTCTCTGGCAAGTCGACCTACTGCGTGACAATTCGGATCACAGCGACAGGAGATACGAAAAACTTTGGTCTTGTTGTGACAGCCATCTGCCAGGGCTTTCAAGCTAAATGTACAAATCAAAATACCCTTTTCGGCTCAAAATTTGGTCCCGCTTGTGGCTCCACAGTCACCGCTACTTCCTCAAACTATGGTGTGGGCCGAGGGTTAAACAGGACATACGCAAGTTAATCGCGCATCAAAAAAAAAAAAAAAAGTGTGCCCTGATTGTAATTATTAGGGTCCAACCAAAACCATATCTGATTACTTGAAAGCTTTTGTTAAAATAGCCTAGTATATATAATTTTCGCACTCCATACTCACATATATGAGTCCAGAATAGTATCTCTCCTTCAGGTTGTGCAGCACAGAGGCCTCATTCAGGCAGGTGAGCTCAGCCATGTCTTCCACCTTACTGAACTTGGGCGGATTCATCTTCTGGATGTCATCCTTGTTCACTCTGATCTTCTTACCGGAGTCTGCCAGCTCAACCACGCACTCGTCGCCCCGCTCCTCCTTCACAGAGCCGGCCTCGAAGCCCAGGCGGTCTGAGGGAACCCATACCAGCTTCTTGGACGCCCAGTCAGCCTGCGCCAGTGGGTTGTTGATCAGATTCCGGTCCGCATACAGATACTTGTTTGGGTCCGACATGGTAGCTGTTTCATTGAAAGAGACAGGCAGGGAAAACAGGGTTGATGGTTAGTCATTTTAAAATGATCAATTACAGTACAGGGGATGCATGCTTTTCATGAGCGTTACTTTCCAAGAATTGCCGTGAATGACAAAAAATGTGAATAATGGATGCGCCTACAAAAAGCTGTAAAAATGCCTATTTTAAACCCTATAATAAAAAGTCTCTCACAGTTATTAAACATTTTTAATTCAGTTTTACACACCAAGCATGCAGTATACAGTATTGTACTTACAAAACATGAACATGCAGTTACACCCTCTGCTGCACCATTAAACCGCTTTCTATTAAAGTTATCATTAAAAAAAAACTGACTTATTTACATTTTAAAGTAGACAAAAGAAATCCACAACTATGCAGAGGAGCTAATCAAATCTAAATGTCATCAAGTAAAGTCCAACTGGATGGGGGCGGGGGTCCTGTTTACATGACCATACATTTGCTTGTCTTCAACTTTCACAAACAATCTCTGAAGAATGTAAAGGTCACCGTTTATGTGGCTGACAACAGGAAGCGCCTGCTCAAGTTGGGTCACGTCGACATAAAAACAACTGTCAGGATTCTTGCTGCAACGACTGAAAATACTTAAAACTGCAAAACACACACAAGTGAATATGACGGCGCATGCGTGCATCATTAGTTTGTTTGTTTGCTTTGTCAGAATGCTCAGTGGCTGATGAGTTGTTGATAAATCTCTTCAGGAATCCTTCTAAGTACCCCATTTACATTCCAGTTTCTTTTCTGCTGCAACATTCAAAAGATAAAAGGCGGTTTGAACAGAAAGACGGTGGATGGAAAACAGCAATAAGAAGCTCTCAAGGCTCTCAAAGAATGATAAATCAGAGCAGGCAAACAGGTCAAATATTCTGAATAACAAAACATCCACACCCATTGAGTTAAATTATAGTCAAACCATGACAACCACTTTTATGTTGACTGCAAGATGAATAACAGGGAACATAGTGTAATAAAGTTTGCATAGTTATAAGCATATTTTTGTAAGCCAATGTGATTTAAACGCATACACGTCATACAGGAATACAGCCTACAACCCTTCAAAGTTCATCAACAGCAGCCTGTAGACAGGGAGTGCTGTGGTTCAACTCCAATAGAAAGTGACTTGACGGGTATTACCAGAACAGAGGGAAAAGAAGGCAGTGTGCTTCAAGCAACAAGTCAACCACTGCAAAGAGTCTCCGGGCAATTGCTTTCACATACAAAGGTGGCCCAGACTTTACCGTTTGGATTATCGTTTCAGCCTAGCATGTAGTTTTCCCAGTGTCAAGACAGTCACTATCTGTTCTGGGCGCCTGCAAGAGAACTGCCTTCCAGCATGTTTGCATAATTGTGCTGCATGGCTAATATGCAAAACTCCAGGGGTCACATTCAACCAAGTATACTAATATTTAAGTCAATAATACTTGGGGCCAGATGTTTGAGCGAGACTATAATTTCACATTGCAACAAGCGCCAGTGGGACATGATATTCTTAACAAAACTCATGTTCAACATTATGCACTCCACTACACTACATACGCCGTTTACTTTTTCAAAAAGTGCTTCAAATTTAAAACATTTCCAATGTACCATGTGATATATTTTTGCAGCTCTTATGCCATTTTGCAAAGATTCTTCATATAGATTGTAACTGAAACTATTCATTTGGAGGTTTAGCTAATTTAGTCATTGTTAGTGAACTTTTCAAAAGATGAAAGAGGGCAAACGCTGAAGACAAAATAAAAAGCTTGTTGTCAGCTGCACTCAAGGTGACAGAGCCTTGAGTTTCTTCCAGAAGAGGTTATTTCATTTAACAGGCGTGCACCCATTCCAGCACATTAACCCTGCTCTGTGAGAAAGAAAGCAGAGCGAGTAGCCTCTCTTCTCATGACCCCTGCCTCCCCCCCATCCTCCCTTCAACCTCCCCAGGCTGCAGCTGAAATCCATCATTGCTAACACTGCCTCCAAGTCCAATTCTTGTTGGACGACCACATCCTGTGACAGTAACAGAGGGGGAATTTGTGATGCTGTTGTTCTCAGCTGGTTGCACACTCCTTCCCTAGCCTGAGACACACTCCTGTCTCTCCAGAAGACTAAACTCCGTCCCGCCCTGTGCACCAACCACCCTCTGCTGTTTATCCAGGGTCGCATTCCTGCCATACTAACCCTCTCTATCAGGGAGAGACACAAATTCCACAAATGTCTGTACTTTATCCACTGTGCCTCCTTGCTGCCTCCCTGTCTAAAACCTTACTTCTCTTGACTTTCTTCCAGTTTTTGCACTCCCTTATTTCCAGCATCAGTCATATTATCAGACGTAGTGTACTGTAGTTATATTACAGTGTAGGCACGCCCATCCTGAGGCAGCTCGGGTCAAACAGACCTGAACATACCCAGTCCACCACTGGATTCTCGAGTCTTCAAAATATACCCACTACTTTGCAGTACAATTATATCAAATGTCATAGGTGATATGGCAAGATGCTTGGTTAAACAACAGAACTGCTGGGTTTGGATTTGTGAAGGCAGTCAGTCACATTTGACAACCGCCACCTTTCATAACAGAAATCAATATCAAGACTCCAAACTAATCCACAAAGTAGAAAACAGATGTGTCATTTAATTAATGTGATCGCTCCGCCATGCACGATACAGAGAATGCAGAGGAGAATAGTAAACATCCTACTATGCTTAGACAAAGGACATGCCGTCGTGTAAATCAGGTCCCCAACCACTGGGCCATGGTCCGGTGAAGGTCCGTGGGCAGGGCCACAGAAACCTTTCAGAAGCAATGATAAACTTTTTTTTAAAATGACACTTAAAAAAGTAGTTATGTAAATTACATTTAATTTGATGTCAATACATAAAGTTTAGAAAAAATGGTAATTATTTGATTTTTTAAAAAATACTGCTAAAAAGGCCCACAGTTTTTGCATGTCGTTTTCTGAGTGTTCAGATGGCAGACTTTGTTTGGCTGTCCTTGAAGGCACCACGTGTGCCACGAGAGTGAAACTTGTGTATAAAACTTTCTCCTACGCTACCAGAGATACTTATATATTTCCCCCTTCTCTCACCTCATCCTTGTTCCCAAATGACTTTGTTTGTGTTGACTGATAGTGTGCATATTTGTTCTGTGCATAATCTCAAGTAAGTTAATACAAACACTCTTCTTGTCACCTAGAGATGCACGATATACTATATATGTAAGCCTATATATTTAAACTCAAAGATGGATTTAAGAAACTGTACCTGTAGATTTGTCCTAAACAAATAAGACATCACTACTATTAAGAAAATATTTTTAAAAAAATAATTTAAAAAAATCAATAGCAGCTGTACAAAAGTACAAACCATGGCTCCAAGGGGTTTACTAGCCGACAAAAGCCATCTTCAACAATGGTAAAGTGCTGCTAGCCCAGCACCATCATTTTCATGATGAAAGCACAGATTGCTTTAGCCCTCGGGTAGTCTCTGGCAAACTGTTTGCACTTTTCAAAACACTGCGGTGATAGGAACAGGCCCCAGGCGACGTAGCAATGCTGGCATTTCATGTGGCTGATAAGGTTTGATGTGTTTGAATCGGCAGGTTTTTCCCCCAAAATGTTTGCAGAGCATTTGGACGATTTGATGAAATGTCTTTGTGAGAAGTCCCATGCCATGAAGTTACGACAGGCACGTCACAGAAAAGGGCCGCTTTATTTGCTCATGTTAGCTCCCCTCTTGCACAGTACAGGTAAGGTCTGTCACCATAACAAATTTTGCTGGTCGATAATTGTGCTCCAAAATAGATGCTATATGATCATTTTGTCTTTTTTTTTGCTATTTTTCCATAGATCGTGGGGTGTAATGTGCATTTGAACCACTAGATTATACTCAAGTACATATACATACAGTATAGTGTACCCATGTGAGCCTCAGTCAGTCTCTTGCTTGACAGAGAAGTTCTGAGATCATTTTTTCATGGCTCAATGCGAATACATCGAATCAAATGCAATAAACTATAATTACTCAAGAGTATTTAACCTTATAATCGGAATGTCAAGAGGTTTTAAATACAAAACATTAAACAAACAGAAATTCGTACTGTCAAACATTTAACATTTTCCGAAATGTTGGCTTTTCCATCGTATTGAATGGTTGCATTTCTTTTGCGATCAAACGCCTCAGTAAGCGTTGGCAGTTCCGACGAAGGGTATTTTCTCTTCACAGTTGAGAAAACTGAAAAGGAAAACAAATGCGACATATCGGTTCATGTGTGTTTTAAGCGCTCACCTTGTTCATTCTGTTCAAAACCGAAATATTCCCTCACTGCTGATGTTGCGTTCGCCCTAGAAACTACCACTTCTGTGCCTCGATTCGTGTTAGCATATGCTGTCTCGGGGCTAATTTGGTCCTCCAGTGTCGCGGCCTGCGCCTCATTAGTTGCCCATCTTCCACAAAATGCTGAACTGGAGGACAGAGGGATCACTCAACATTCATTCCACGATGGAATCAATGCGCACAGACAGTTGCAGAGTGAACCCTCTTGTCATCCCACAGCACAGAAAGACTAGCAGACGGAGCACACACACACGTCAATTTATCGAGCGCTCATAATTATCGAACTGTTTTTTTTTTTTTAACTATAAATCGATATATCCATTATTGCGACAGTCCTAAGTACGGCTAATCCTTTAATCGGTCATCTGAGCAATTTTTTGTTATTGTAGTTTATGTTATTGTATTTTTCGGTATGATGTCAAAATTCCTCCCATCAGCACACCTAAAAATTAACCTAACTTGCAAGTGGGGGGGGGGGGACTGAGTGGAAGCACTGACCACTTCTGCAAAACTGGTTCCTGTATTATTGCTCGGTGCTCTTTTGTAAAGAATCTGTTTGTGTCGTCACAAAAAAAAAGAGATACAAGATACTGTACATGCAAGTTTGTTGATTTCTACTTCACATGCTTGACACACATTCAGTGACACATTTCAAAGCACCTCTCAAGAGAGAGCCTTAAGACTAAAATAACTGACAGCTATTCTAATAAGACCAGGGCTGCTGCTGCTCCACATTAAACAAGGAGGAACAGAGCACTTCAGACAATTGGAGAGATGGACCTTACCTAATGACGCTGAATCAGAGTTAGAACAACACCAGGACACTCATAAAACCCACACAAGTATTAAATTCATGGCTAAGACTGCGTTCTTCCCGTCAGCTTGAAATGCCAGTCCACGGTGTACATACAACTGTTGAGAGCCATTTCATGAGATTAGCAGTGATACAGAACAAAGTTACTGATTAACTGAATACATGGCAGAAGGTGATTCAGTGAAACAGTGATCCAGAGAACTGTTGGTAAAAACAAAATAGGAACTATGTAGATGATTATTACACCATTAAAAGCATGACTAAAAGATGGCAAAATGAAAATGATTTATGTTAACCTGACAACGCTGCTGACTCTGATAGATGAACCCTATATTAAATTACATTTTAAAAACAACTCTTCAGAGACTAAAATGTGGTTCCAACAGAAAATAATGTATGACCTTAAGTTCATTTTGAAGAAAGAATAAGCAGAATAAAAGTCAAATAATTGGCTGTAGAGCACCACATAAGTCCCAAATGCACCACTGAGAAAGCAGGTCAGCCTTGGTCAGTAAACAGAGCCCATACATCCCATCAGACTCATTCCTTTCCGCCTCAGTGACTTCCTGAGTTACTGTAATAACCAGGGGTCGTGGCATCTTCTAGCACAGAATGCCCATGTACAGTCATACTTTTGCATCTCCTATCCTGCTCCAGATGACGGGTACATAAACCTGTCGTGTAGGGCTGACGGTCCCATTGACGGAAATAATAATAGCACAGCGGCAACAGCGTCAATACCCCTGTGCTCGCAGCAACTCACATTAAACCAATCAAACCGCTCTTCCATGTCTTTACACATTCCCAAAAAAACCTGCAGTGCCTCCCTTGTTTAGCACTTCTATCCCAGTCATCCCATGACTTACCAACTGCCAGATTAAAAGTTGCCAGCCAGGCACTGCAAAGGTATTCAGTCAGAATTCATCATTGCTTCACACATCTACCCTTTGCACTCTCGATGTAGGAAGGGTGGGCCAAGCAGAAAACCAGGGAAGAAACAAGAAATAACGGAAGAAAGCTTTTTTTGCCATTTTTGTACAGTACAGAACGGTAGGTAGCATTTTCTTGGGCACACACACACACACACCAAACTATTAAATGAAGACATTGCTGGAAAATAACTGCGCCTGCATGACAGCTCAACATCCCATTCCACATTACTTTCCACATTCCCCCCAAACCAAGACCACTTGAACTGCAAGCTGGCAGATGCCATCAACACTGAGCCCAGTTTCCACCATGCAGTGCATTGGAAGTACGTCATTTGTGTTCCTTATATAGCAAAGGGTGCAAAAAGTAACTTCTTCCATACCATACCACTGTCTTTCCGATATAACAGTACTTCATTTCTGATACCGATGTCAACTGATCTCGATATAGGCAGTAGCTCTTTCCTCAAACTAATGTCAGGTCACATCTCATGTAATGAATGAACATAGTGTGCTTCTTTTACAGTACAATGAATGAACACATTATGCTCCGTTTACTGTGATGCCGCCGGACGCATGAGACAAGTAAACACTGTTTGTGCCAAATTAGTCAAGTACTGCAATAAATATATATAATATATGCAATGGAAGTTATACAAAAAAGTGCCATATTTGAAACATTTTATCTCAAGTCATTAAAAAATGACCAACAGTCATCCTGCATGCAAGGACGATAAACGATAGGGTTGGTTTTGATATCGCACTTAAAAGGAAACATCAATATAAATCGCCCAGCCCTATGTTGTTCTATGGAACAAAGGTGAAAAGGTGCTGAAACCAATGCACAGGGTGAACCCTCTTGGAGCCAGGAGACAAGAAAAACAGACACGCATGCACATGGCAATGAATTGAAGCCAGCAAAATGATCTAGTTCATTTTCATTTATTGTGCGAGTTTATTCATTTATCATGATCATCATCCCATGCCTAGTGCCCATGAGAGTTCTTTTCTGAACGAAAAATCTTGTCACCTATTAATTTCGCAAGATCTTGTGGTACCCCTAAGAAATAGAGCAAAAAAGAGACTCCAATAATTCAATATTTAAAAATATATTCATTTGTCCATTACATTTAAGAAGTGGCTTTCATACGCACTCTGACAAACTGCGATGACCATTGTATAAATACAGTGTCCTAACATACTGAACGAATGCAGATGGGGATGAAGATGCACATTTCTTTTTTTTTTTTGTCAGCAGGGTCTTGTGGGAGACATGCAGCACAGGCACAGCTAGACCAGGGTTTACTACCGGACCATTTACCATTAAATCCTCCTCCACCCTTTGGAATTACTTTTTCGGACTTTAACCTGATCACCTGTAACCTTTATCTGGCCTACTCCCTTTCCATATGTGAAGAGGAACAGATGAGCCTTGCATTATCACCATCTCATCAAACAATGTGCTCAGACTTCATTCAGCTGACATGTGGAGTCAGAAACAAGTCTCATGATACAACACGCTTTCAAACTTCAGCGTCAGCAGTGGAGGTGTTGCGCAATATCCAACAGTATTAATCAATTACATTAGTTAAATGTTAATTTAGCCCTGTTTAAGTATAGATACCTCCTTTTAATGACACAAACATGAATGAATATAGGATAATTGCACTTGGAGGCACAGAAATGACTTTTGACTTTAGGTCACTTATCTCTGATAAGGCATTACCGCATGTTTTATGCTACGAAGCAAAGAGCCAAGCATGGCCAGAGTCCATCCTAGCTTCTAAACAACATGGTTTCAGTCAGGGCAGGCGTTTCCTGGTATTGTGTGGCTCTATTCAGACAATACAGGTGTGTTGTGTGAAGGAGGATAAAAGGAAAGGATGGGTGACAAAAACAAAAAAAACAAAAACAAACAAGTAGAGGAAGACATCCAGGGGTGAAGAGAAGACAATGGTCTGTAGTCAGCTGTCTGAGACAAGGAACTGCAAGGAATATATATATATATATATATATATATATATATATATATTTAAGTATTGGAAAAAATGCAGAACCTCAAGCAAGCAAAGCAAACTGTGTCCTTCAGCTCAGCTTTCAAAAGATTCTGCTTCATGTCAGCCTGAACACATGTTTCGGTGATATTTCGATGCCAGTGTCATATTGAGCAAAATAACATTGCCTGGAGTAGTTGTGCAAAAGCATAGGTCTTTATGGACATAGTTTAACTTCCCAAAGCGGACACCAGCAGAATTTTGTGTTTAAACAGGTTTATATTTAAAATTAAAGATGAAGATGAACACACTAGAAAAATAATCATTAGCTGCAGCAGGAGTATAATTGACAATACCCACTGCCTATAATCTATTCATCTATCAACAGTTCAACTATCAACATCTATCAAGGCCATCAGGATCAGTCTCGTCTCTCTCAGGCTGGTACAAACAATACCGTCAACGCAGATTTGGTCAAATGGGGGATTTTCATGAGGTTTCCCCACGCGAAAAAAAGATTAGCATCACAAACAGCAAGATTGTGACATCTGAGTTATAATGTTCTCCCTGTCCTCCTTTAACAAGCGACAAACAAGAAAATAATCCAGGAAAGTCGATCAAACAACCACCCTGGTAACTGCAGTCATTCTGACAATATCAAAAACGCATCTTTTAAATGTCTGTATTTCATTTCGCCCAGTCATAAATATTAAACTCATGAACATGCTGACTAACCAATAAGGAATGAGACAATCCAACAGAAGTGTTTGCTTCCAGAAAATCTATTGCACAATGCATTATTAGCAGAGTTTGTCACAACCCACAACTGCTGCAACAAACGGATACTACGGCGTACACCCAAGACATAACGACATTGCAAGTCACCAAAACTGCTGTATGGAATAATGGGGGTCATCAAACCTTGACAGGAGGGTTCACAACACACACTTTGCATATAATTCAGCTACTGCAATGACTTTTCACTTTACATCATTGGTTGCCAAATCCTGCACATCAAAAACGCATTCATGTGGTGAGCTCACACTGGTTTAAGAGCACGTTGGCAAACATCAGCTGAAAATACGTGTGTTTCTTATTAACAACAATGCAAGTAAAAAAGGGAGCTGCTCTCCCCCTTCCACTCCCTGAGACCACAAACACTTTGCACAATAAAATAAAAGGCATGGGCAGAGATGTGAACACTTCCATGGCGTGTCTGACTTTAAAATCAACTGTGCAGTCCAGGTTGGAAGCATACCCATGTGTGTTTGCATGCCTAAGTGCAAACACAATGACGTTCTATTTCACAAACCAAATACACATTGCACTGACAAAGCACAATTGTCTTGTAGGTGGATGATGATGAAGTAGAAATCAGATAATTTAATACAAAACAGGCCAGAGGAAACATTTACAAATAAACTATTAAAGTTTATCGCTGTAACATGTACAATAAGTGAAATAAAGTTTGGAACTTTAACAGCCCAGGAAACTCCTAATTCTTAGCTGACTGATGTCTGTCAGAAACAAATGTGCTAATCACAGGTCAAACAGGTTTTCACTTAAGATCATTTGGATAATTACATAAGTCACTGGGAAAAAAATCAGTTTGTTTTCTCTCTCTACACACCCATACGTGTGTTCACCTACTTTCAGGAGCCACTCTTCAAAGTGTCCTAAACTTGCCAAATGTTTACTTTGTGGGGATAAGACTAAATTCACACGCCGAATCTACAGGTTACTCTTTTTTTTCTTTTTTTTTTTAAACTGTTCCTTTATACACATCTTTTTCCACCCTCTGGTCTAATAAGACAAACCAATGTTCTTTTTAAACTTAAAGGTGGAAAAACAGTCTCAAGAGAAAGGGAGGAAAACACAAGACATTTACAATATAGAACCACAAGAGAACACGTGCAGGTGGTAATAGTGTTTAGTTTTCAAGTTTTAGGTTTTACTATTTTCTGGTTTCATTCTAATAAAGAGGTGGACTACTCATTATTGCACTGCAAGAATAGAAGACATTTGCACAATATTCTTGGACAAAATAAACGCGTATACATTAGTATGCCTTGTTGCCGCAATGGGGGGGGGCAGCTACGAGGAGGATAAATCAGATTAAGCTCAATCAAATGAATCACAGCCTAAAGGTATTTGTTGGTGAGGCTATATTGCAGCATGCGTCGGAAAAACAGGTGGATTTACAAAAGTAAAATAGGTGCACAGACATGAAGGTGGTGAGGCTGGCGCAGTGACGTCACACTGGCAGGCAGACTGACCACACACGCGCAGTCTGGGTCCGCCCCAAGTTGAACCACTAGATAAATAATAGTACACTTATTAAACTTAATAATATACCCGAGAGAGCCCACTGTATATGTATGGAGTCTGTATTTAAGTTCCGTTTTTATACCTATCGCAGTTAGGCTAAACTCTCTGGGCCTCATTCAGGCGAATCACTTCCTGTCTCTGCCCTTGTGGCTTTTAGCACGCACCAGCTGCCACAACGCGGATGCTAGAATTGACTTCCTGCACCTAGCATATGACGACACATGCATGTGTGTATATCACAATGGCTGCTTAAATGTTTGGATTCATGACTTGGAGAGTTTAATAAAGTCATTCTGAAAAAAAAATGTTCCATGAGGTGTCACTCAAGTCGGCGACGCAATGAACTAGCATGCCACAGCTTCCTAGTTCCCTTCCGGTCGTGACGGGCATATTGAATGAATTATGGAGGAGCATGTAGCAAGAAGAAGTTGATGGGCTTGTAAAAGATTACCTGCTTCAGGGGTGCAGGACGCCTTTGGAATGATGGCTCAGTCAGCGTCGACGTGAGTTCAACTTTCTTTTTCCAGTCGACTGCCGCAGTTTCGCCGGGAGTTGAAGCTACACTACAAGCGTCGGTTTCCTCCCTCTCTTTCTCTACTTCTTTCTGTCGTTTTTTTTTTCTATCCCCTCTTCCTTATGCCCTCCCTCTTCCACTTGCAGCTCACTGGTTCGCGCAACTAAACTTCAGTACGCCCGTAGCCTACTGGGGTGCGGTCCAAAGCGAGGCGGGCACCGGCCATGTTGTATCCCCGCCTCTTTGACCAATGGCTTCAGATTATTGGCTATCGTCATTGCTGGGGCCAATCACGTTCCAATTGACAAGAAGGGGGCGGAGCTAACAGAGTAGGCAAAAAAAAAGCTGAAGTTGAAAAAGCTAAGAGGAGGAGGAAGGGATTTGGATAAATGGTGTATAATAGGAAAGGTATGTGCATACTAAAGGATTTTTATGACCATATAAGTAGCATTCATTCTCAGGGATGCATCATCCAGGTCATCCCTTATGTGTCAACGTCTGGTTTGACTACAATGCTCAGTCAAAACAAGCAGCGTAGTGATGAAGCCAACTGTTGGCAAATGGCATCGCCAGGGAATACTTAAATTGTATTTATGTTACGTGAATGAACTCCATCTCTCTTTGTTTTAAGTTTATACTTTTTTGGTCTGTTAAAATAGTCAGGGGTCACTGAAAGCAGCGCACACATGGACCTGGTAAAGATTCAGTTACACCTGGATATTTTAACACCATGATATATTTAAACCCAACCCATTCGTTTTCTATACCGCTTGTCCTCATTAGGGTTACACGTGAGCTGGAGCCTATCCCAGCTGACTTCTAGCGAGCGGCAGGCTACACCCTGGACTGGTCACCGGTCAATCCCAGGACACACATAGACAAACAACTATTCACACTTACATTCTCATACTTATGGGCTATGTACAGTATATAATGTAATATTTTGTATAATGCATATAATCGCCATATACGGCTCATTAAGCTTTTTAATCCAGCCCACCCAACATTTCCAAATAATTGTATTAAAACTCTACCAAAGCTTAAACCAAAGCTGTCACTGGTGACATGACTTGCAATGCTATTTTGAAACTACCATAAGTCTTCAATCATTTGCGCATTTGAAATAATTCCAACTGTGCATTCCAGCGATGCATGGGACATTACGGTGGTCCGAGGCACAGTGTCACAGCAGCTCCTAGAAGAAAGCAAAGTGGGGGTTTGTATGACAAAGTTCTGCAGAAAAGTTATATTTTATCGGTGTTATGCATTGTTTTTGTGGATTTAAACAGATACCTCGATGAGGACAACCTGTCATAAAGAGTTTCTTATGTGCATTACTCTCACAGGCTGGTGTCAGTCAAACAGGTGAACCAACGTTCATGCCGAGTCATGTAAACACTGCATGGGAACTGCTGCAGGGCATCAACTAATGAATGCAAAATTACAGTCAGACATCGTAGGACTGACTGACATTTGCTTTCTTTGTTGTCATCAAAAACACCTGCTCATGCACCGACAATGCGTGCTCGTGCAGGTGGATTCGTATGAAAAGCAACCACACTTGATAAATAACTGAACCGAAATATATGACAGGCGTGTGAATAAAGACAAGTAAAGAAATGACTGGAAAATAGGGACATGAAAATAAAATCTACTACCACTCCTTTTCAACAGCTCAGCGTGAACTTGCTTACCTCAAATATCCTCGTGGGCATGGACCGGGCCAAGTAGAACTGTTGGCCCAGGGCCAGTGCAAATGCCGCAAGCAGCAGGGAGGCATTAACAGTGGAAAATAGACTTTACTTGCACATTGTGAAATGAAGATTAATGAATCAGCAGTCTTTATCAGTTGGAGATGATTAACATTACAGTTGGTGACATGTTAGAACTTTGCTGAAGGAGGAAGTACTCTAGTACAGTCGTGGCCAGACGTCTGTGAGGAGATTTTGCTTCATGTTTCACTTGCAAAGTATTTGTTAAACATGTCAAGTCAGTTACTTTTGGCCACATCTTTACAAAGTACTTCATTACAAATGCAAACCAGATGACGGTGTTGCAACATCCATAACAAGTTGTGACAATTGCGTCAGTCACTGCTGCATGACATACTATGCAGTGTTTCACAACACTGAGTCCACCCCTCACCCCTCAGTCCAATATATAGTCTTCAGCACCAAAATCTGGGATATACTTTACCTAAACCTTTACTGAAAATGACTGAACACACAACCAATATTGTTGAAATAGCTGGAAACAAGTGAGGACCAACACACAGCGGTCATGTTTCAGATCATCAAAGAAATGTATATATTAGCTGATGACAACACAACTGAACACAAAACGCAGTTTTTAAATCAAACTTTTATTATTAGGGAAAAAAATTCGAACCTACATGACTGTGTGAAAAAGCCCCCTAAACCTAATAACTGGTTGGGCCACCCTTAGCAACAACTGGAATCAAACGTTTGTGATAACTTGCAATTAATCTCTTACAGCGCTGTGGAGGAATTTTGGTGTGAATTTTTTCACACCGCTGTGTGTTTTTGCGTGTAATTTTCAGAGGATAGTGAATCTATACTGCTTTCCAAGCTGTACACTTACTACTCGAAGTAATTTCATTTCTATAGTATTATCCCCTAACAAAATATCACAAAATGGTTGCTGTTCGTAGGAGGCTGTGTATGATTCAGTCCCTTTATGTTATCATGTATCTATGGTGACTCGTGGGTGACTGACATTTCCTGACAAACGCTCAAAAAAAAAAGACATTTTATGAACAAGGTGTGATTTACGTATGGTTGAGGAATGTGTCTGTCTGTTTTCTATACGTTTACTAGCGGGGGCATCTCGTGTTATGTGGAGCACAACACTGAACGTTCAGCATGCCTGGCCTGTCTGGAAAAATCAATAAATTTCACTCTCCTCCTCGCTGGGATGGATGGGAAATATTTGAAATGTCAGCTGACGGGTCAAAGGTTAGCTTGTTGTACTGCTTGAGCTGGACCAGATTCCAAGGGAGACAGGGAAAGGGACAAGGAGACAGTTCTCAACAGAATGTGCAGCGACTTTAAAAAAAAAAAAAAATTTAAAAGACACAGAGACCTCCCCCAAGGCCACATGTACAAGTATGTCTGGCTAGAGTTCCAAAACTACTTGGAATACTACATGTACAGCACCAGTCAAAGGTTTGGAGACACTTTCTCAATAAATAGGAAAGTGTCTCCAATCTTTCTACTAGTACTCAGTCAAAAATTTATGGACACCTTTGTATTCAATAGCAAGAAAAAGTGTCTCAAAACTTTCCACTAATACTCATTCAAAAGTTTATAGACACATTTCTATTCAATAGCAAGAGAAAGTGTCTCAAAACTTTCCACTAATACGCCGTCAAAAGTTATGGACACCTTTGTATTCAATAGCAAGAAAAAGTGTCTCAAAACTTTCCACTAATACTCATTCAAAAGTTTATAGACACATTTCTATTCAATAGCAAGAGAAAGTGTCTCAAAACTTTCCACTAATACGTGATGGACACGTTTGTATTCAATAGCATGACAAAGTCTCAAAGGTTTGGAGACACTTTGTCAATCAATAGCATGAGAAAGTGACTCCAAACTTTTCATGAACCTTCAAAGGTTTACGTCTGTGTAGGCTCTCAGTCGTACAGGAGTTGTCCATCGAGGAAAAGGCTTCTTGAAGAAGCCTTTTCCTCGACTTCAAAGGTTTATAGACACTTTTGCATTCAACAGAATGAGAAAGTGTCTCCAAACTATCCACTAATACTCAATCAAAGGTTTATAGGCACTTTTGTATTCAATAGCATGAGAAAGTGTCTCAAAACTTTTGACTGCTACCAATTCATAGGTTTATGGCCACATTTGTATTTAATAGCATGAGAAAGTGCCTGAAAACTTTTGACTGGTGCCAAGTCCTAAGTTTATTGACACTTTTGTATCCAATAGGATGAGAATGCGTCTCCAAACACTTTTTTGAGCAACAAAATTCCGAGACAGTTTTAGTAGCTATTGAAAACTTTGGACTAAGTATCAGTGGAAAGTTTGAAGACACTTTCTCATCCAATAGCATGAAAAAGTGTCTCCAGACTTTCCACTAATGCTCAGTCAAAAGTTCATAGACACTTTCTCATACAATAACATGTGAAAGTGTCTCCACACTTTCAACCACTGCTGTATATCTCTGAAGTCCATGTTTTCTGAGAGATTCATGTAGGGTCTAAAACAATTCCCCGTGCTAAATAAACAAAAATGAATCACAAATCTGCATCAGACATATTCTTCCTTACATCCTTAAAACTGCCTCATACACGTTTACGCAATTCTACTGACAAACAGACACAAGGACGGTTTGGTTGCACAATAGCAGACACAATAACAAAAGTTTTGGGCACAAGCAAGTAATACAGGATGCAGAAGAAGACTGCATGGATGACCAAATATGGAGACATCCATGTGACATCATCATCTCCCTCCTCCTGCTTTCCTTTCCACTGTGACCTAGTCTCCCTTTTCCTGGCCTTGGTTGTACCAGCAGCCAGCAGGGTGTGTCTGTCTTTCAGGGTGTGTCAAGCTATTATATCATGCAGTCGAGGAGAAAGGGACCCATTGAGTGTAGGCATGTTAAACGGCTTGCATGTTAACTCACAGACCACTCAGTCTATAAAATGACTGCATGTGTGTGGCCAGTTTTGCTACAGTTTAGCACCCTCATGCATACTTGTCTCAAGCACACCTAGGTACAACATCAGCATGTAATGGCAGTAGACAGGGATAATAGCTCGATCTAGGCCAGGGGTGTCCGACGTGCAGCATTTGCGGCCCACATTTTTTTTTTTTGTTGGCCCGCAGCATATTGTAAAAATACAACTAAACAAAAAAAAAACGGAAAAAGCACAAAAACGGTATAATGTAACAGGTATGACACTAATAATACCGCGCTTTGTCACGTACAACACAACTAAATCTTGAAATACAGCTGCGTCTCAATACATTTGAAAAGATCAATTACAGACTCATTTACAGTTCATTTGCTGATTAGCGTGCAAAACGATTGTTTACAATATTGAACATTTGTGACAATTTTTCAAAATGTTATAATATATTGAATGTGTTTGTTCTTTATTAGCTGTAAGCCATAATCATCAAAATTATTAACAAATACATTCTTGAAATATTCCACTGTGTGTGTAATGAATCTATAAAGTAAGGTTCCTCAATTACGTTTGTCCTAGACCAGATATGGTTAAAAATAATAATAATAAAAAATATATATATTGTTATTTATTTATTTCTTATTTGGGATGCACTGATAAAAATAATTGTGGTTCAGATTGAGTACATATTTTGGTTAGATATTTTTTGGTACAAAAAAGTAAAATTTCATGCTTTTTTTTTTTTTTTTACTTATTATTTATATATATTTCTTTGTACTTAATTGAAGGTAGAATTATCCTTATTTCCAGTTTATGTACACACCCAGTTTGCTATTAAACATTCAAATGATAAACTAAACCAAAACAATTATTGAAATTATTGAAAACACATACAAAATGTAATCCATGAGAAGAATTTTTCAATTTATCACTAGCAGAGTAGCAAGTAAATGTAGAAAAACACATTGCCGTAACGGCGCAATTGACTATTTTTCTCAAGTTTTGCATTGAGCTCGCCGTGACAAATGTAACGACAACTCTTATTGTGCGAAAATGCATCTTACCGCTTAGTTATTTTATCCAGAATTTGAATGAAAAATGTAGTTTTACTGCCACTCACAGCAGGAGCCCCTGATTGCTTGATTTCGTGGGGACTTGATGTCGTGTGACATTTGTGACTTTGGTTCCAGAATTGTCCAATTCCTAGTGGTATCAAATTGAGACCACTGTATTGAACAATTCTGTGCACATACTGTACATACATTGCTATTATAGTCATAGTACTTTTTCTAGCCTTAGTCTGTGTTAATAGATACATAATACTTTTTATATGGGTGAGGCATATGTTGGACTTAAACCTGGATTGTGTCACGAGTCAACAATGGCAATTGAAGAGAGAAAAGCAAGGCTCTGGAGCTGAATCTACTCTAAAAATTACAAGACACTTTTATGGCAAATGTTGATCCCAAATCGGCGGAGAACGTCAATGTCAAGCAAGCAGGAGGGTTGCAGTGTGCATACTGTCAACTGCAGTACTCCATACACGCCCATCAAGTGCAGCACTCCTGTATGACCTAGATCCCGAAGCTGTATCCTCACACCTGACCTCCATTGAAATTCAAGGTGAGCCCCGTGTGAAAACAATACCATTCATTCCTGCAACTAACCCGTCCACCAGAAGCGCATTCACTTCATACAAACCGCCTTAACTGGTACACAAAGCCGTTTTTGGGAACCTAAAAGGTCGGAATCTTGTAAGAATATACTGTATAAGAGCAACTCCAGCATAATTGCCTGTCTCGCCCAACGTCTTCCTTTGCTTTGGTAATCAGCACACAGGAAGGAGTGATAAGACACACAAAACTTAAGAATGTTGAGTGAAGGGAATGTAGGAAAGCCTTTTCCTCCTTTTGTTTAAATGTCTCCTTGCTCATTTATCATCATCATCTGTGGTTTGATAATCATGCTGTTAAAATGTGCCTTCTCCGAAGCACAGCCGCTGCTCTTTTTGGATGAGCGATGAGACAACGAGCTGGAGGTCAGCGTCGTGTTTGAAATATAAATACAGCTATGAATTTACTGTAAACACTAAACAGTCGGCGGCCGAGCCAAATCTCTGTGCGTTGTTCCCGAGAGCCTCTCTGTCCCACGCACACAACACAAAACCAAGCCAACAATCACACACTTCACTCAAGCGACAAACACACAAAAAAAGACGTTATTGTGGATTGCATTTCAACCATGCGGCAAGCATTAACAGTTTCAGGCCCTGAGAAAGGCAAACAAACTGGAGGAGTCATAAGAAGAATTCTGCAGCTTTGCCGCTTCAACAGCAGCCCTTGCGCGACGTTTTTGCCTTATATGGTCACAAGAGAGAGTTGAGCAACACACGCGCACACACACACACACACACACAGGCAGGGTACGGAGGATGGAGGTGTGGTCTATTGTTTTTGGCGGAAGAGGTGTAGAGTTTCAATGCTGTTCTTCAACCTTTGGAGGCTGTCGTCATTTCTCTGCAGACATAAAGAACATGACCTCTTTGTGTGTTTTGGCGGCGGTGTTTGTTGATGGCCGATCATTAACAACGATGCTGTCATTCAGTCCCAGACAGCCCAAAACTATGTTAGGAATGTCTTTTGATCCAGCATGCAACAATGGTACATCTGGGCTGTTCACTGGTACCTATTAATGTAATGCCAGTGGAATTCCCCTGCCTGTGGGTGCAAATGAGCGGCTCAGCGTGCACGCATCCATGCGGTGACTTCATCAAAGGCAGTGTTGCTACAAGTACAAATGGGCCAAAGGTTCTATCTACTGTGGCTTCTGGGAGATAAATGGCAATCTGCAAGTCGGCAATGACAAGATAAAGGCATAACATGCTTTTCTGGTTCCTTGATTGACTTGGTTCACAAATGATCTGTTCAAAGGCAGTATCACTACAAGTACAAACAGGCCAAGAGTTCTGTCTACTGTGGGTTATGGATGCCTATCTGCAAGTCGGCAATGACAAGATAGAGATTAAATGCTTTTCTGGTTCCTTGGTTGACTTTGTTCACACATCCATGCAGTGATCTCATCAAAGGCAGTATCGCTACAAGTATAAATGGGCCAAGAGTTCTGCCTCCTGTGGGTTCTGGGAGATAAATGCCCATCTGCAAGTCGGCAATGACGAGATAAAGGCATAAAATGCTTTTCTGGTTTCTTAGTTGACTTTGCTCACATATCCACGTAGTGATGTCATCCAAGGCAGTATCGCTGCAAGTACAAATGGGACAAGAATTCTGTCTACTGTGGGTTCTGGAAGATGGATGCAATGACATGACAAGCTGGAGGCAATGACAAGCTGGAGATAAAATGCTTTTCTGGCTCTTTGGTTGACTTTGTTTATGCTGTGATTTGTTTACTTTAGGACATTTTCTATCCATGGCACGCATTCCTAGACATGACGACACTGAACACGATCAGTGTACGCCACAATGTGGCCTCAGTATTACAATATCCATTGTTATTTGTTATAACCGAAAATGCCATTTGTGTAGACCAGCAATTCCCAACCACCGTGCCGTGGCACATTAGGAACTATCCAATTTCACTTAACTGGTTCCAAAATTATTATTTTAAAACTAATAATGCATCATGCATCTTGCAATGCAGCGATGTACTGTATAGGTGGTCCTCAGTTTCAAGTTGTTCCAAGTTTTGTCATTATCTACATGCACCCATAAATCAATTAATTCAACTTAATTTTGGCCAGTAAACACAAAACTCGCTTGCAAACTAGTTAAAGCAGAAGAATACATTATGTGTGACCATCATTAAGGATAACGGGGGTATTGTAACGTCTACCCGGACATAAGGATGACAAGGATGTGGTCCATCGACAATCTTTTTCTTGCAAAAACACAACAGGATACTGTCAGCCGAACCATGCTCAACAAAGGTTGGGGAACACAGGCGTAGACGACCACAATGTATCCCAACAGACATCACGCATCCCAGTACATACTGTGGGGAAAAAATACGATCTGACGCCCCTTTCACACTGCATGTTTAAACTGATTAATCTGACCTTTTTTTTTTCCATATCACAGACATGAGATGATGACAGAGGTCCTTTAAGGGTTTAAGTAAACACATTGTACGCTCTAAAAACATCATGTTCAGTTCAGCCATCTCAGGTCATCTACAGCAGGGTTTTTCTAACTTTTTTGGACCACGTACCCCTTACAGGAGTGAAAGAAAGGACCCTGAAAGAAAGGACCCCCCTCATGCCAATTAAAAAAAATCGAATCCAATGTTGCCCGAGGAATGTTTTATATTTCAACCTAAATACTTCAGACCCCTTTCATACAGTTCTGGTATGAAAAATAAGTTCTATTTTTTTAAGTAACAAATCTTATAGCTTACAGAAAATGAACAATAACAAGACTGGATTCTGTGCTTCCTATTCATAGTCCTGCACGTTTCAACGATAAGCCCATAATTTCATCAATTTATTTTGCGGACCCCCAACCTGTGGCCCCAACCCTGATCTACAGTACGTGCCTTTGTGAAGAACAGTTCTTTCCAAATACGGGTGTATCTCAAGTAACGGGAATATTGTGTAAAGTTGATTTCTGGAACTCAATTCAGACTAAGCGTCCAACTAAAGGCTCAGGTTTTGCAGTTTATTGATAATAATAATCAACTTTTTAACAATTTTCAAATCGTGTATGACACTTATGGGCTGTTAACTATTATCATCAAATGTGTTCATAAATTCTTGAAATCTTTGTGTAGTTAATCTTTACAATCTTTCTAATTGAAATAGTGAGTTTAAAAAAAAAAAAAAAGATATTGAAATGTATTGAGCTGCACCTGTAAAAGGATATCATCCTAAATGTTTAAATGAGTTTATCCCAGTCACTGGGGGGTGGACTAATAAAATGCAAATGCACATTTTGATTTCTTTATTACATCATGTGGCCATGTTTGCAGAACAGCATTCATTAATAAATGAAATCAAATTGCAATTCCTGCCTTTCTCAAGCTTCACACTCAGGACCTACAAGTGCACACACCTTCTCCCATTATTAGGCATACTGGTGTAAAAGGAGCCTGCGTGGCTTGGTCATGTTAGAAAAATGTCACCATCTTATGGACGAAAGTAGAAACTACAGTTAACACCGTGACACAGCTCTTAATTGACAGGTTTATTAGGATAAACCTTCTTTACCACTTAAAGTATAAATGTTCATCCCTCATATTGCACAGTATAAGTGTACTGTGGTGTTAGTTCTCCTTCTGCGCCTGCAGTAAAGGTCTGAATTAAAGCTGTTGGAAGTGTCAAAGAGACAGGAAGTGCTTATTTAAAAAGGTCAAGAGGCACACACCCATTACCAGGCTAAGAAAGAGAGACAGACGAGACAATATACAGTCTAGTGATGGGCGTGAGCGTGGCACAGCTTGGCTGGTGTCAAGCCTTTGCTGCTAAACAGACTCAAAAATGCGCAGCCTACACAACCGAGACACTGAAATCAGCACCCTGACGTAGATGAAGTGGCAGGCCCGGCACTGCTGCTTTATTGTCCAATGACCTTGCTGACAAATGAGTCCAGTTCATCGTCGTCCTTGATCCCCACAAAATGGTCGACAACATCGCCTCCCCTCATGGCGAGAACCGTTGGAACAGCAGAAACCTGAAGGCAAACAGCATCACACTGCTAAGATACTACAACATAAGCAACACAAAGTGCACGGTGCCGTTTGACGACCCTACACCACCTGAAGCTCCAGTGTTCCACTGAATGAAAAAGCACCCCAGATCATGATGGACCCCACTCCACTGTGCTGGATAGAAAACATCTCAGGTGGGATCTCCTTGTCATGCCAGTAACGTTGGAAGCCAACAGGACCGTCAAGGTTAAATTTTTTCCTCATCAGAGAATAAAACTTTTTTCCCTTCTTTCAATGTCCCATGATTGATGCTCCCTGGCAAAGTCTAAACGGTGGCGTTGAAGGAGACGAAGTCTTTGAATTCGTTTTTTAAACCTTTTTTCCACAGATGGCATCTGATGGTTATTGCGCTGCAGTCGGCACACCAGTAAGGGCCTTAATTTGGGTCGAAGACCGCCCTGTGTCTTGATGGACAGCCAATCGGATCCTCCGGCTCAGCGCAGGTGTGATTTTGTTTGGGTCTACCACTTGACATTTTTGTTCCATAATGCTCAGGATCTTTCAAAAAATGTTGAATGACTGTCTTATTACGCCTAACCTCAGCAGCAATGGCACGCTGCGAGAGGCCTTGCTTATGCAGCTCGACAATCCGACCACTTTCAAAAAGAGAAAGCTTCTTAGCTTTAGCCATCAGGAGGGCATGACAGTGTGAATGCCTGACAGAAAATGAACATTTTGAGCAGATTTTGTCTTTCGTAGCCTGTGGTCTTATTTGAATAATTTAACATGTTTTTAATGTTAATACTGACTGCCATGAACCAAGGATTAAACATTACAGTTGATGATAGCCGTCAGAGGGCGGTCTAGGCTAGCGAAGGATTCAGTGGATTCAGTGATGTGGAATGAGATTGGGAGCTTGGTGAACTTGCTAACTTGCTCGTTGAACTCGCTGGTATTATTTTTTTTTGTATTTTATTTTTTTATAAATTTGCAAACATTAAAAAACAAAAATTCACATTGTCTTTATGCGGCAGTGTGTGTTTTTGAGGACAAAATTACAGTATGTATTCAGTTTTGGACTAACCCAGCACAATATGGAATAAGTGAAGAGCTATGTTCATCGAGGGTAGAAACAATTTTTTCCCAGTTAAAAAAATAAATTTTATCAAAATCAGAAGAGGGATTCAATTTTTGGCCCATGTTGACAAGTCACGTACTTTAACACACTATTTCTTGCATGTGATCCAAATTAAAAGTTCTTTATCTTGTACTGCTGTGAATGAAGTGTCCAGTGGGTCTATGGGCCCCAACCAAACATGAAAGTTATGTTTTCAAATTACTATTGCACCAGAAGAACCCATTACCTTTTATTCAATAAAATCAGTGCATCACCGAGTACCATTTTAGTTACAATATTTTTGCTGAAATACATTAAATAAAATGTGAAACTCACCCCATACTCAATAGCCAGGTCTGTGTGATCGTCAATGTCTACTTTTGCCATGGCAACACGGCCTTTTTGTTTTGCAACAGCCTTCTCCAACCTCGGCCCAAGGATTTTACAAGGACCACACCACCTGAAAGCACACAGAAATATTCAATATAGAACACATGGGCATTTGACTACATTTCCTTGATCGACTATGGGGAATTTATTTATAAATTGTTTTTATTTTTTTAATTAATATATTTTAAAAGGAATGTAAGAATCTCTCTCTCTGAATGTTCTGAACTACCGTTTCAATTTTTATTTAGACTACAAACTAGATGAGACGTAATCAACAGCCCCTCCATTTTGCCTTAAATCCAGCAAGACGGCATTAATCACTTCCACATAATGAGCAGAATTCACTTGGTTACATATGAAGCCCATCACTAGTCCAAAGAATCTCATTAATCACATTTTTTTAAACAATTTTTATGTAAATACCAACATGCAAATGTGTCCATTTCATTCAAATTCAAGTCAGTTATTTTTATATATATTTTTTTAATTATAATGCTTCACTGACCATAGTCAAGAATAGTAGTAAAGTCGGTCATTCGGACTGTGTATTATTTTAACAACGTTTATGATTACCTATAAAACACAAAACTATTGAGAAATGTGATAAAATGATATGTCAAATGCTGTAGTGTTCTGTCAAGTAATTCAAACTAAATATTGTAATCTCCATGGCAATCTTGTATTTTTAAAAAAATGTGTCACCGGCACAGTGCATACTCACTGTGCATGAAAGTCAATTAGCACAGGAAGTTGACTGTTGATGACTCTCTCTGTGAAATCCTCATTGTCCTGCACATTGAAGGAGACCTGACGATGGGAGGTGTAAGGAACAGTGTGTGAGGGGGCTAGGAGGGAGACCCGGGCTGTGGAAGGTTGCAAGGAGGTGGAAAAGGAACTGGAGGTGGCGATGGTGGCAGAGGACACTGGGAGGCAGCGGATCTCTTTTGAGGAAAGCTTCCAAATCCTGCGTACTAGCAGCCTATGAGCCATCTGAGGGGAGAGATAGAACAAAACAACAGAGATTTAATGTTATGAATTAATAGTCAGTGTGAAGCTACTTTGACTTGAGTCACAAGGAAAGGAACAGAACAGGCAAGGAGGTATCATTGGTGCTTTTGATGATTTAAAATATTTAAGGGTGGTTGTATGGACCCAGAACACCGACATTAAGTTTTGGCATTGTAGAAAAAGATGTATTGACACTGAAACATGTATTGGCACCAAATATGATTACACAGATTATTTAAATAATGTTTTATTTCTTTATTTAATTAATATATTGTTCACAAATAAGTTTTTTTATTTAAAAAATATGTGTTTTATTTGCCTAAACTCTTTTTCCTGTGTTGTATTGTGCTTATCACAAGTCATGAATGATACCAAAATGTACAGTATCGTCCACCTCTGGTGTGTACCAATAAGGCTTGCCAAGCGTCTCGTGCGAGCTTATAAGGAAGCGAGGCTTTACAGCCATGTTCAACGCTATTTTAACACGCACACACTACCAACGACAGCATACATTTAAAACAGCCAAACGTTTCCTTTTTCGTACCTTCTCCATACTAACTGTGAAATGTTTTGCCGCCATCCTCACGAGAGCTATTATATTTGCTGCGTACTATCCTTCCTCCATTAAGTAACATTACTGACTTTGCCCTCTTCGCCCTCCTCTGTCATCAAACCATTACCTTGGCACCGCTTTCTGTCACGCAAAATTCACAAAATACTCCAACCGGAGCCAACAGATGGACTTAAGTGTCACATACGTACCAAACAAATCAAACAGCATATATTTCAGATTTTTACCTTTCTGCCTGGATATCGTTGCACTTGGTCTCAAGGACCAGAGTAGTACTTCCGGTGTAGCTTGGTAGCATTTATTGCAAGGCATGGCGACCAGCGTCATCTAATGGTCAAAAACGGAAGTACAGGGTACAAAACGTGCCTAGATAGTTACTTGTATACTGTAGAGATGGATGGATAAAAATTATATAGATGGGTGGGTACTGGAGACACTGGGTATGGACGACACCAGTGCAAACAACATTTGTATCCAGGTGCAGGGAAGGAAGGTGTGAGCCTGACGAAGCGGCAAGTCAAAGCCGGGACAGAAGCCTCAGTTTGCTACCTCCCATCTGTCAGGCATGAACCCCACCTGCTTCCTGAAAACACCCCCCACCCTTAAACTGAACTCAATCACCCTTTGCTTACCACCAAAGGCGCTGACGAGAGATGTGGTCTCAAGATACTGTACACAACTTACTTAAGCGCACTCTGAAGTAATTAAAGGCAGATGGTTGTTTATTCCTTTCCTAGCGTGTTGTGACATGACTTGTCCAGCTGAGGACGCTGTCCAAAGAGTTGGTGGGGTAGGACATGAGGGGTGGGAGTTTATTAGGGCTGCAATTTTTTCGATACCAAGTAAATACAGAGCCAGTATTGCTGATACCGATACGTTTTACATCAATT
The DNA here is from genome assembly GCF_027744805.1 of Dunckerocampus dactyliophorus. Lineage (NCBI taxonomy): Eukaryota > Metazoa > Chordata > Actinopteri > Syngnathiformes > Syngnathidae > Dunckerocampus > Dunckerocampus dactyliophorus. Next base: position 16,318,032 of record NC_072836.1, read on the forward strand.
TTCTTTCTGATTTAACTCTGCTGCGACTAGCAGCAATATCAACTAAAGAATACAACAATTCCCTTTTATTCATGCAATTGCATAAGCAAAATGAAGTCAATAGTGGAAAATAAGTAAACAAAATCTAACTATTTTCGGCTCTCATTCAAAATACTTTGGCTTTTTGCCATCAATGCTTTCTTGTGTGGAGGAAGTTACTCCCCGAGTTTGTCAAAAATATATAGATATACACAATGTAACAACAATAATAAAAAAAAAAACAGTTATTTGTGAAATAAAACAGAAAAATATCGATCTCATCACGCTGGTATTTGCTTGGTATCACTGCTATCGATATTTGGCATATCTGCCCGCTGCCAGTGTTTATTAGACTGTGGCAGTTGGGGTCTGAACAGAGCTGTGCTCTATGTGCTGGCCGAGGTGGGATCGGTGTGTCAGGACCAGAACACACAAGCCTCAGTCCGTCTTACCGCTCGCTCACATAGCTGTCCTGCACATGTTTACCCTCAAACGCAGCCCAAACTGTTTGTGAGTGAGGCTCCTTTTTCAAGGTATCTCGCCCCCGCCGGCCCCCCTTTTTGCCAAATAAACACTGCACCGGAAATTGCAGGGATATCTGGGATTTTTGAGGGGTCCCAATGGAAAGCAGGAGAGGCCTCGAACAAGGGTGCTCTCTGTGACACCTTGGAGGTGAGGGGAGGGCGAAGACTCGGACGGGAGGCGGGGGTTTGGCGGCATCCAGAGAGGAGGGTGCAACCTCGGGCGGTGGGTTTGGCGGGGTGGGCTCGCGTCAGCATAATCACTCACTAACAGGTACAGGTGACCCACTTTCCTCTCACCCTGCTGAGGTTGACCTCACCCAAGTAACCCACCAAGGTCACAAGTCAGGAGGAAATGGTCAGCAAATCATGTACTGTGTGTCTGCTAACAGATAACAAACTTGTAACTGTGATCATTCTTTTTATGCGGACGTTAAAAACAACTCCACTTTTCTCTTTACCGTCTCCAGTGTCTCAGCTCACTTAGTCGAGTAATGACAGCCTGAGAGGATTAGAGTTGATAACATTGTACTTATCCCTCTTATTGGACTCTTTGACTCACAGCTGCTCTGTCATCTTTTTCAGATGTTTGGATTCCGTTCCTTCTGTCTGGCCGGTAAATGAGATGCTGTGCTCCTCGCTTATGTGCGCCATACCAAGGTTAGTATCAATTACCCGACATGCAATATACACACGCAACATATTTTCGCATATATATTTATATGCGGGACAACAGGAATGTATTATAATACTGTAAGTTCAAATGAGCTCTTTTTTTCTTCTTTTATTGAAGGTTTGAGTCCGTGGAGAGATAAACGTCACGTACAAGGAGGGTTGTCCAAAGTGCGGCCCTCAGCACATTCTAATCATACAACTGAACGAGGACATTGAAAAAAAAAAACACGCAACATTTTTTTAAAAGTTGAAAGGTTGATGCAAATACAGTGAGAACACGTCATTGACATAAATGCTTGTCCACTTAACCAAAATCAAAACCTAAACTAAGCGTTGCTTGAGCATTTACCTGCTACTCTGGCCAGACCCCATCCCCTCACATTTTCATCATCATCGTTTTAATTGTTTCTTGTATTTTTCCCATATTTTAACTATCCTGAAAAGATAAACAAATCCGGTAACACATAAAGCACGCAAAATTACAGTAGTTAATAAGGAACAAACCTACCTAACCCTAACCCTAACTACTACTCATTAGTTGTTCATTACTTCCTCAGTAAGTACCCTAAATGTATGTGCCTTAGTTCCCCAGTAACTACTGTACTCATTAGTTCCTCATTAGTTCCTTAGTAACTAGTCTAAATTTATGTGCCTTAGTCATTAGTTCCTCATTAGTTCCTCAGTAACTACCCTAAATTTATGTGCCTTAGTTCCTCAGTAACTACTGTACTCATTAGTTCCTCATTAGTTGTTCATTAGTTCCTCAGTAACTACCCTAAATGTATTTGCCTTAGTCATTAGTTCCTCATTAGTTCTTCATTAGTTCCTCAGTAACTACCCTAATGTCTTGTGTCTTAGTTCCTCAGTAACTACTGTACCCATTAGCGCCTCATTAGTTGTTCATTAGTTCCTTAGTAACTAGTCTAAATTTATGTGCCTTAGTTCCTCAGTAACTACCCTAAATTTATGTGCCTTAGTAATTAGTTCCTCATTAATTCCTCATTAGTTCCTCAGTAACTACCCTAAAGTCATGTGCCTAAGTTCCTCAGTAACTACTGTACCCATTAGCTCCTCATTAGTTGTTCATTAGTTCCTTAGTAACTAGTCTAAATTTATGTGCCTTACTTCCTCAGTAACTAAACTAAAATGTATGTGCCTTAGTAATTAGTTCCTCATTAATTCCTCATTAGTTCCTCAGTAACTACCCTAAATTCATGTGCCTTAGTTCCTCAGTAACTACTGTACCCATTAGCTCCTCATTAGTTGTTCATTAGTTCCTTAGTAACTAGTCTAAATTTATGTGCCTTAGTTCCTCAGTAACTACTGTACTCATTAGTTCCTCATTAGTTGTTCATTAGTTCCTCAGTAACTGGTCTAAATGTATGTGCCTTAGTCATTAGTTCCTCATTAGTTGTTCATTAGTTCCTCTGTAATTACCCTAAATTCATGTGCCTTAGTTCCTCAGTAACTACTGTACCCATTAGCTCCTCATTAGTTGTTCATTAGTTCCTTAGTAACTAGTCTAAATTTATGTGCCTTACTTCCTCAGTAACTAAACTAAAATGTATGTGCCTTAGTAATTAGTTCCTCATTAATTCCTCATTAGTTCCTCAGTAACTACCCTAAATTCATGTGCCTTAGTTCCTCAGTAACTACTGTACCCATTAGCTCCTCATTAGTTGTTCATTAGTTCCTTAGTAACTAGTCTAAATTTATGTGCCTTAGTTCCTCAGTAACTACTGTACTCATTAGTTCCTCATTAGTTGTTCATTAGTTCCTCAGTAACTGGTCTAAATGTATGTGCCTTAGTCATTAGTTCCTCATTAGTTGTTCATTAGTTCCTCTGTAATTACCCTAAATTCATGTGCCTTAGTTCCTCAGTAACTACTGTACTCATTAGCTCCTCATTAGTTGTGCATTAGTTCCTCAGTAACTAGTCTAAATTTATGTGCCTTAGTCATTAGTTCCTCATTAGTTGTTCATTAGTTCCTCAGTAACTACCCTAAATTCATGTGCTTTAGTTCCTCAGTAACTACTGTACTCATTAGCTCCTCATTAGTTGTGCATTAGTTCCTCGGTAACGAGTCTATTTCGAATTCTTTTCTGCATGTTGAACTATAATTGTATATTTATAAAAACGACTTTTGTGGTTACATTTTTGGCTTTCTGGAACCAATTAATGACTCTAACCAAGGTTTCACTGTATAGAACTTCTTAGCATGTCTACATTGGATTGGTTTTAGCCTATTTAGACAATTAAAAATATCAAAACGGCCCCACATTCTTTGATGTTTCAGTAGCAGCCCCTGGGGGAAACCTGCCTGCCTTACAGGAAGATGACTATGAAGCCATAAATGTGGAGAGCAAAGGTGTCTATAGACGTGTGCCTATGACACACCTGACAGCTGCAGCTCACCAGCTCCTTTACCCAACTTTACTTTCATGTGTTTCAGTGTTTGGGAAGTCAACAGTAAAGTTCCTGTTCTTGGTTTAAAAATAACTTTTGGGAGTTAAATTCCTTTCCTCCCCTCATCCTTTCTCGTCGGTACTTTCCTCACCTCGCACTTTGCTTGTTTGTCTTTCACGTTTGCTGTGTTTTGGAACAGGTTGTACTCTACGTGGTATTATTTTACCGCATGTTATGTCACAGCACGATGAGCACGCTCAAAATTGTCACCCATACCTCAGTTTTCAGTGGCTAAAAGTACTTGGACCATATACTTATTAATATAACTATCATTTTTAATACCTGGATGAAATTCACTGCCTCCACCATGTTTGACACATGATGTGGTATGCTTTGGATCATAAGCCTTTCCTCCCGTTTCCAGAATACGGGAGGTTTTTCTGTACCAGTGGAAGAAAGACAGTGGAAGCCTCTTATGTTGACCAACGCATCAAGTCCTGGACCAATGTTAAGCACCTGCTTGAATTGGTTCGTTTACGTCAACGGCGTCCAAACTTTTTTCACCGACTGAAAAATTAAACACACTGTGATACTTATATATGAAGTTATATCTATGGTTCAAGACACAAAAACTTCATCTGAGCTTTGTGAAATAGGTGAAAGAGTGTATTATTAGTATGAACTTCGGCCTTTTTTGTGTTTTTTTCTTCTTAAATAATTTTTGTAAATTTTTTCCTTGTAATATTATGACTTGACAACTTTTCTCTCGTTGGAATACGACTTTTTTCTAGCAATATTTTGACTTTATTCTCGTAAAATCCAAGTTATTTTTTGAATTTCTGCAGGTTTTTTCCCCCAACTATTTAAAGTTTCTTCTTGTAAATTTTCTTTTTGTAATTATGACTTTACTCCCACAATATTTTGACTTCATTCTTTTTACCTTGTAGCTTTTCACACAATCTATCACGTTATTTTATCCTCATGATATTACGAAGTTATACTCGTAAAATTGCGACTTTTTCTGAACAGTTTTTTCTCGGAACAGTTTGACTTCAGCTAAAATTTGGGTACGAGCTGCTAGTTAATGGCAGGCATAGCTGAGGACAGCTATGCTACTAGCGCTAGCAGTGCTACCATTAGCTAGCATTAGCAGTGCGCTAGCTAGTCATCAACACATTAGTAAATATACGGACATTATAGCGATGTAATTTATCATATTTTTTAATGTATTGCGTAAAACTATGAAAATTAAAAGCACGATATGAATGCAGACCCACCATTCACCAGTACGAGCCTGGACTTGTTTTTCAGGTTGTGAGGTTGTGTACCGCACAAATATGCACATTAGCACTCAATAAGGTCATCAAATCTTATCTTAATGCATTCCCACATAGTATCAGTCTTTGGGCGCAAATATGAGGTGAAAGAACAAATCGCCACTTGCATTAAACAATCAAAAACTGTGGGATTTCTAACTGTATATTATTTTTGAATACAATAATGGCCCATATTTCCAAAACTGATCAAATTCGATGTAGTTATCAAAGTTGCAAATCAAATCGTTTACCGGAAAGAGATATACATCCCGAATTATTATAGATAAAAACGTATTTTATCTGCGATTAAATGCGATTAATTATGAGTTGACTATGGGTAAAGTGCAATTAATAGCGATTAAATATTTGAATCGATTGACAGCCCTAATTATCACCCATTCTGCTTATGTCTCTGGCCTAAATCACATCTAAATGTGCAAGCAATGGCGAGTTTTGGCTTCAGTTATGTCAACAACAGCTTATGTCGACGTCGGTCAGCCAGTCCGAGGGTCGTCAACATCAACAAGGTCCTGAATACACACACCTGGCCTCGTTTCCCCACCCACAAAAGACATGTTGTGCTACTTGTGGTGATGACTCCGGTGTGAAAATGGTGTGTTTTCCGAGCTTTGTTCCACTGACCTCACTCTACTGACCAGTTCTATCCGCTTCGCTTTTTCTTACCGCTAATATTTCCTGAGCTGCAGGCATGTGCTCAACACCCCTCACCTCCCTCAATGTATACATCCTCCTCGTCATCGCTGAAGCTTCCACTGACTTGTTTTCAAGGTCTTTCTGCCGCCTGCCATTGCCCGGCTTTTCCACGTACTTCCCGTCCTCTCTGTTTAATAGGACAGCCGAGGAGGAGGGTTTCCAGCAAACTCGTAAAGCAGACTCGTGTCACTTTGACCATGACGAGTTTTGACATCCGCTGTGTCAGCTTTGAATGCAAATGTCCGCATATAGGGCAAGTTGTCAGTGGTAGACTGTCTCTTCTTTGGTGTGTGTTGGAAAATTCTGCAGATTTGTTTGTTATGTCTGGGATAGAAGCCACCGAGGCAAAAAAAAGGCTTTGATGAGTGAACTGACATTGCTCGCAAACATAGGAAAAACACAGTTGCGTGTTTGTGTGAACCTCCAGTTAGTTTTACAACCTGCATTTTCTCTTGACGCACTGGGCTTGTTTACACGGCCCTGTTACATCACCCCACTGACAGAGAGAGATGGATTGTGTGGGAAGAGGATGGAGGTTTGCTGGATGCATAATTTTGCGCTCTGTAAGCCTCTCTGTGTGTGTGTGTATGTGCGTGTGCTTGTGTCAGCACATTTACAGCAGTATCATGCCTGTCAACATTTGCATTTGAAAATAAGGCACATTTTCGGGAAAATAAGGGAAAATCAGGGAAATACAGTACCTGACTGCCCACTGCCAATGCGCCGCACCGTACCGTCACCATTGTGACCTGCAGTACTGGAGATGATGTTTTTTGTTTTTTTGGATGAAACTTAAAACACATGAAGTTAAAGGGAAGCAATTTAAACGGGACAATGACGGATAAGACGGGCAAAATAAAGGTTTCCTGGAAAAAACAGGAGAGTTGGCAGGCATGAGGAGTAGATAAAGATGTAAATTAAAGACTTGAATTAAAATGTTCAATCTTTTTAGTTTATTTAAGTACAATTTAAGTACTTTTTTATAGTTAACTCACTCAATACGAAAGATGTAGTTATACGTTTTTATAAAACCGAACGCCCGATCCCCACAACATACTGATACGTCTTTCAGTTTTTTTTGCTCAAGAGGCTAAAAGAGGCGATGACGCAACTCCCCACTAACGCATTTGGCTTCACAGCAGTTTTAAGACATTAAAACGGCCACTAGGTGGCAGACGTGCATTTGATAAGAGCTCGGCAGAGATCATGTGGACGGAAAAAACACACATGGCAGAAAGGAGGAAGTGGGAGAGCGTGGGGGCGTGTCGCGTGCAGGAGGTTGCGTACGCATTGTGGGGAAATTTTAACGAATGCGCACACACACGCCTGCACACGCACGTGCGCACACACACTTCAGCACCAAATGTGAAAATTGTAAATAGTTCATTGTGTTGTATTTGTAAATAAATTGGAAATTGATGTAAAAGAACCCCTTTTTGTGTTGTTTTTGTTGTGGCACAGTTGTTTAGATATTTGAGCTGTCACAAAAGCAAAAAATATTTGTGTCAAAGTGAAAGTCATGCTTGGAATTGATCTTTTCACAAAAAGCTGATTTTCAAGATTCAAGAGAGTTTTATTGTCATGTGCACAGTGAAACAGCAGTTATACTATGCAATAAGAACATAAGAAACATAAACACATAAACATATATACCAATAAATTAAGCAACAACAACAGAAGAGACATTAATACAAGTAAATAATACAAATAAATAAATAAATAAAGTGCTATGAGTGTGTGCGTGTGTTGCGTGCGGCGTGTGCGAGTGCTTCGTTGAGGAGCCTGATGTCCTGTGGGTAAAAGCTGTTTGCCAGCCTTGTGGTCCTGGACTTCAAACTCCTGTAGCGTCTGCCTGACGGTTCTCCCTTATCTCGTAATTCCTTATATTTGTATTTTAGTTAATTAAGCCAATAAATTTTTGCTTGAAAAGGCTTAATTTAGGCCAGAAGTATGTATAATTTGCTCAAATATGCATATTTTTGGACTAATAGTAGACTGTATTCAACTGCGAAACAGCATAATTTATTCATTAATAAACCGTGGCAGCGTGAAGCCACGAAATCCGAACCGCGAAGTGACGAGGGACAACTGTACTATTTACAAGCGAGCCACAACAATACAAAAAAATTAAAATTTGTAAATGTGCAAAACACTTGCTTAATTAACTTTCAAAGGACTCAGGGTTGACAATTCACTAACAAGACAAAATAAAGTTTTGCATGTTTTTTTCTGAGTGGAAGCAGTGTTTCCCACAGGTCTGGATTTATGTGTGGCGGGAGGCAAGATGCTGGATGACGTCATCGGTCAATTTGGATAATTGGCCATTGACGCAAAACCCAGTGTTTGTGTGTGGTATCAAAAACCTAAAATTTTAACCATGTGTGTAAAGTGGGCACTTTTAGTGCAACAATAATAACACGGTGGACCTTAAGTGGGACCGACTGAAAGCAGTTTCCACTGTAACATACCGGTAGTATATATCCGGGGAACCAATTATGCAAATGTGTTAGCAAAAAAAAAATGCATATTTTAGCTAATTTTATGCATTTTTTTTGTCTAAATTAAGCATTTTCAAGCATAAAAATGTTTAAATAAACAAAAATACCCATAAAAGGCATTCAAGGACGTTGTGATAATGTAATATGAAGTACTCTACACTGGTCACTAGGCGTCAGTAATGTTACTGTCATGTTCAGTGGGACACACAAGCACCAGACTTGATTGCCGGAGTAACGGGCTTTCGTTGCAGGTTTGAATGATCTTCCAACGACCACAATAAAACATTTAACATGGGCTACTTTTGTGGCCGTGACCCAAGCTAAAACTCAACTCTGAACCCTCGATGTAATTTCCTGTCCACTCGGTTCCCCTGGGGAACACATTTACAGCAACACACACGAGCATGTGTCTTATTTATGTCTTAAATGCCTTATTTTCTCTTATTATGTCTACTATATTGGGTCATATGAGTGTAAAGGTGACTATAGGGGTGTTATTTCATGCCGAGAGGGCTCTAATAATGTAAAAGAAACGTATTTAGAAGGTTGTAAACAGGTTTTCTATGCTCTGACTATGAAAATATTTTATTTACGGTATAAATAAGCAATTATCTAGTCAAATCTATCTATCTAATCTAGGTTGACTAACTATTCAAACTATTGCTTGGCTGTGACTTTTAATTTGGAGGTTATTCGAACACTGACAAGTTGATTTTGTTTGCAGCAGGTGTGCACATATGGTGGATACATGTCCATGTTTACACTGTAAGCATGAAGAGGGTGCATTGGCAGAAATGACTGAAAGTCTCCACTTAGAATTTGACAGAACCCTTGAAAGGAAAACAACAACACCGGCGAAGAGTTGTCTATCAATGTTAGCTGCGTGCTCAGGGAGGACGCACTTCCTGACAAGATGACAGGGAGATTATCCAGGATAGCCGCTGCTCTAAACCACCACTGACCAAATGAAATAAAGACTTGTGCGCTAACATGGGTCTGGATATGCGTGTATGTGTGTATGTGTGTGTGTGTGTGTGTGTATGTGTATGTGTATGTGTGTGTGTGTGTGTGTGTGTGTGACGGTAGCCTGGGAACCAAAACAAGGGATGTGGACAGGCGTATGACAGGACAGAGTTGAAAAACTGTCCACCTTCATATGTCTAACATGTCTTTGACATTTGAGTGATTATATTTTATTTATGATTTTGAGGTATGCGTGTGAAAGGAACATTAAAGCAACAAAAATATTATTTTCACTTGATCACGCATAAACAAACACCCAAAAGCCTGGTCGTCTTTGGAATGTAGTAATTCGAAATTTATGAATGACTGCATTCATGCGTGGCCCCGCCTCCTTGGAGTTTCATCTCTGAGCCACGCCTCCGTCCGCCTTATTGGGGCGCCTTGGCGCGCGCTTGCGTCCTAATTGGTCAGGAGAGGCACACTGGGCGTGGCTACTATAAAAAGCCCCGCGCTCATATAAAAACAAGCCCCGAAAGTTTGAATCGATGAAATTTAAGTGATGGAGGACTTTTCATGATCATCAAGCGAGTCGGATATAATCTTTGTGGACAAAACCTATTGTTTTTTTTATACCGGAAGAGGATTTATTCACCTGTTACAAGTCACGTTTTTGGTCTTCTATGTGAATCGGCTGACAGCATGGGGGTACTGCTGTTCCTTGCTGTCATACAAGCGGTGACAGTCGCATTGGTGAGTGTGTTTGAGCCGTTGTCATCCAAGTAAAATGATCATTGTATTATCGCTTTGTGGCAGGAAAAATGTGGCCACAGTACATTTATCGTATCTTAACCTTCAACGTTGATAGTGGTGGTGGGAAAACACGATTAACACGCCATTTGTGATCAAATGTAGCTATACTTCCGGATCAACAACTCAAATGTCACTTATAAAAACAAGAAAGCGAATTGTTATTGTTTATTGTGTGTGAATATTGCCTCATTGATATCATTCCATGTGTTAGATGGCTGTTGTTTGCGCTGTATCTGAGTAAAGTACCAATTATAATGTGTCATGCATCAAGCATACTCTTTTAGCAACGATCTAAATATAAATGTGCATACAGTACATGCACAGAAGCCTTCTAAAATAATAAAAGGTTTGTCCAGCACCCCACTATGTATAGAACGTTACGTAACGACACATAATGGCTCCATAGGTGACACTGTGCGGTGTGGTTGTCACAGTGGCAGAGAGTGATCTCGCTATGTGTTATTGGAGTGTGTGTGTGTGTGTGTGTGACAAACAAAGGATGTAGCAGCAGTCAGGAGGGGGTTTGGAGACGACAGTGAGTTACAGATATCCCTGCGGGGCCTGGGACAGAGCTGGGTATTCGTCCAATGCTTAGCCTCACACACTTGGAGGAATTTGTGCGACGTGTGAAACACGAGTCTAACTATTTTTTTAATACTCGTGCATCCTGGGTTTGACTTCGTTGTGTCCCCTTTGCTTCATTCAGGTGTCTGCAGAGTGTCCAGCGGTGTGTGAGTGCCCAGCCGGGCCCCCGTCCTGTCCCCCGGGGGTCAGTTCTGTGCCGGATGGATGCGGCTGCTGCAAAGTGTGTGCCGCACAGCTCAACCAGGATTGCCACGAAGGGCAACCCTGTGACCACCATAAAGGCCTGGAGTGCAACTACGGCAACGATGTGGGTCGTACGCACGGCATCTGCAGGGGTGCGTATCGAGAAGTGGTGGGAAGGCTACAACGGCGAGCGGAAGGGGGCGGGGGGTTGGGTTTTACTTCAGGGAATGTGTAACTTCAGGGTGGGGGAATCTGGCTCCTGGGCCAAACGGCTGGAGTTTCTCTTTGATAGGAGCTTGAGGTTTGAAGCCAGAGCCACCTTTGAAAAACAGAGCACCTTCATGAGCTGCACACTGAAAACCGGCCAAGTCCGGGATTTATATAAGTAGTTCAGTGTGTACACAAACAGCCCCATGAAACACACAAACACACACACACAGGGTGGTATTTTTATATGTGTGTTTATTTGGGGGTGTTTCTATATAAAGGGGGGTATCCGGGGTGTTGTATGGGGGAGTCCCACTGAGGAGGCTGTAAACAAGTCAAAATTCCTTTCCGGGCTAAGAATAGAGCTTGCTTCACAAATTTGGAGATAGCGTGCCCTCTCTTGGTGCCGTCACCTTAAAAGTCTCCTTTTAGATTTGCTTGATATTTTCATTTGCATGTTTTCCGCACTCTAACGAACTCGTCTTTGCATCTTCTAGCAAAGGCAGAGGGCCGATCCTGCGAATACAACGGGCGAATCTATCAAAATGGCGAGAATTTCCATGCCGGTTGCAAGCACCAGTGCACCTGCATAGATGGGGCGGTGGGTTGTGTGCCCCTGTGCCCCAGCCATGTGCCCTTGGCATCACCTTCCTGCCCCGCCCCGCACCTGGTCAAAGTGCCCGGCCAGTGCTGCCTCAGCATCGACTGCCACAAGGGCTCAACCGTTGTGCCTCCGGGGCACCGTCGACCTCAACCCCCGGCTTACCCGCCGTACCCCTTCATGCCCTACCCAGCCTACCCTTACCCAAAACCATACCCCAAGCCGTACCAGAAGCTGTACCCCTACAAGCCCAAAAAGGAGATAGACACCCTGGGGAACGAGCTGACGGAGGTGGGCCGCAAATGGGACAAGCCGCGTGGCCACAAGCACCTGGCGGGTAGGTACGAGTGCTGCGTACGAGTGCCGTCTGTTTCCTGTGCGCAGTAAGGCATGGTGTTTGTGTTTTTACGCACAAATGGCCCCACTGTGAGCCTTTCCCTCTGCATGTGTGTGTGTCAGCATTTACGTGTGGCTTGTTTTCCACTGGCTCCCTGCACACCAGAGGTGCTCACACACACACACACACACACACACACACACACACACACACACACACGTCTCACACAGCACATACCTCTGTCACCCAGCCTTCCCTCTCTGTAATCACCCTCTCTATGTGTTAGTGTTGCCCGTTCCCTGAATGAAGCCAGTGTGCTTTGCATCTCTATTTGCTTCTGCTTCCCCCCCCCCCCGCTGCTTTAACTCCTCGTTTACAACATTTATTCTCTGCCAATTCCTGTTTGTTCTCCAACATCTCTTCCGTCCTCTCTCCTAGCGTGGAGGCAGGTAGGAGACGAGTGCGTGGTCCAGACCACTTCCTGGTCCCAGTGTTCTCGCAGCTGTGGGATGGGCATCTCCTCTCGCGTCACCAACGACAACGCACGCTGTAAGCTGGTCAAGGAAAGTCGTCTGTGCAACATACGGCCCTGCAGCTCCATGTCCATCCCGGTCAAGGTGAGGAACACACGACTGCTTGTGCTCGTTGGGGGTCACGAGTGAGCCTATCCCGGCACACAATCACAGCACACAACAAATCATCAACTCAGTCTCTCCAATGACGTTAACATGCACGCTTTGGGGATGCGGGAGGAGATGGGGAGAACATGCAAAGATGCTCCAGCAGAGATTCAAACCCTCCATCTCCAGACCATGTTAATGCACTAAGATGCTTAACAGGCTACATTCATTTAGGAAAGCACTCCCCTCAAGGGATCAGTATTAATATCAAGGCACGCACACAACGCTCTGCTGCGGAATATCACAGACACATTCCGCTCTCTTCCATCTATTCGCGGTTCTGTTGCTGTGTGGCCCGCTGGATGTGACGAATGATGGAATTTGTCGCTTCATTCCAAAGCAGAAATATTACACCTCTGCTCTTAGTCTAACAGTGATTCAAAATGGCACGGCGGACGACAAACCAAAAAAGCCCATAAAACACAGCAGATATCATGGTGTGATTGCGTGGCTCTGCATGAACTGTAATTGCATCGTGTAAAACGGGCGTCACAGTCACGGCCTCTTGTAACAGCGAATATACTGTGTATGAGTTTAAATGTATCATTGCCTCATGGTATTATTATACAGCTGTCCATGCATTTCATTTGGCTTTTATTATCATTTTTATGTATTATTTATATATACATATTTTTACAAATTACTTTGGTTTCATATGTCAACGTGACGAGCAGATATTCAAGCATTTATGAGTATCAGTGTGTATTTATGATAGCAAAAAACGGAAAGAAGAAATACATTTAGCAAGAAAGACGAAGTGATTTATTGACGCACTTTTTTCCATATGCAAAGTAGGCACACCATTTCTGCTACATAGATGATACTGACGTACAGTACAGAACAGGAACTTTGGAAATCCAATAACAACCGTTATACCCGTCAAGTCCGCCGCCATCACGCGTGTAAATTAGCCTACAAAGCGCCTTGAGAGCCTTCTGTTTTGCTTCTGACACACACACCAGCTGCAAAGCAAGAAGCTAGGCTACAAGTATAGTTACGGGGCCAAATTTCGGCACAGGAATAAAACGTTAAGTTAATTATTTATCCATATCTAAAAATCATGCGGCGTCCAAATCATCACGACTGTTATCACTGACACGTATTTTGATGAATGTAATTTTTCATGAAACTAACCTTGTACAGTTATGATGTGACGTTGACTGAACAGTGCAAAAAACCCCCAAAAAATCAGAATTAAATTTATTATATTTTGTCTGCCTTGTCAGGTTTTTAGGCAGCAGGTGCGGAGAATGTGTCATATGTGATATTGAAAGAAAAAATGTGTTATAGGTGACACAGTGTATTGTTATTAGTAGGGATGTCCGATAATATCGGCCCACTGATATTATCGGACCGATATTGGCACGTTTTTTTCCCCGATAATGAAAACCGATTTTTAAAAAATGCTGTATAGATGGACATTTTAATGTTCACATGCCCAGGATGACACCACCGTTGGTTCACATGCAGTGCAAGCCCACATCCTTTGCGCTTTCTTGTGTTCCTACCCGCTCTGACTGCCCAGACGTCGGCTAGCTCCTCACTTCTGCATCTGGGACGCTAGCTGTTAGCCATTCAGTGAAGCACAAATAAGCTGCACTCCCTGAAGGTCTTGACGTTCTTGCCAGCTCGTCGATCTTGCTCGGTAGTGAATTCACGAACGCTTGACTTCCATCTTAGCCTCGGCTCTGCCGCCTCGATATCAATGGGTGGACGTAGCTCCCGTGGCACGCAAACATGTGCTTGAATAAACAAACGGAGCTGCTTGAAAGGCAGCCACTCGTGGCGGCGGTGTTAAATCCATGACAGGAGATATGTGATGTTACACATATCGGTATCAAAAATTGAGAGTTGGACAACTGCCGTATCGTATCGGATATCGGCCAAAAGGCCAATATCAGACATCCCTAATTATTAGTGTTATGGGATAAATACGTTATTAATCCAATGCAGGAAGTGATTTTGCAACAGCAAGTCACATTTACAGACAGTATCGTAAAAACAAGAATAAATTAACAAATGTTAAGTAAAAAAAGGGGCGAAAAAAATGAATGAACAAATGTAAATAAAATAAAACACAGCCTGCTTTGTACCTGATGTATTATCAAGTAGTTTTGTAGCATATTACTGTAGTATAATTTGTATCAGTGTTAACATTTCAACTTTGACGCAGTGCGATCATAATTGCACTGATGATCTTCTTGCGGAAAGAGTCCAATGTTTGGGAACAGACAAGTTTTCGGGCTGAAAAAGGCTATGGTGCTCCTGAAGTGTCGCCGGGTCTTTGTGGTGTTTTACCCTCGACCGTGATTATAAATGTTTTACAGACAATAACCTTTTCGAGAGGCTTAACTCTAAAAGTTGAATTTGCACTCAGCGACTCTTTGCTGCGTATGATTCAAAGAGCACTCCAGTCACCCACTCTGTTGCTATCTCACAATTCGTACACAACACCCCCCAGCAAATGTTCTGCCGACGCCGCGATGCACTCAGGAGGATGATGGGTTGTTGTGCACCTGTTTCGCGCCGCCCTCCCAATGTTTGCAGAGCTGTTGTGGGTGTTAAGATGTGCATCGGTGTCAGCCGCCGGTTATTGTTGGTATGCGCTTAACCCATCGGCTGCTCTCACCTCTTTTTGTTTTCTCTGCCGCTTGACTCGGGCGCATTAACTTTGCTTTCAAGTCGTATGTGCTTGGGTGATGACTCGTTTCACACTGCTAATAGCGAGCCAACGGGAACACGATATCTTAAAGCGTTCTCTGGAACGCTGCGCTCGCTCGCCTGGCCAGTACCGCTCACTGCACAGCATCCATGTGCATTCACAACCTGATAATGCTGGATATTTACAGCAGTTTTTGGGAAGCTGACTTTTTTTTTTGTCCTTAGGAGTTCGTTTTTGATCGTTTTTTGCTGACACTGGAGAAAAAATAACAATGCATGAAAATCAAACTCATAAAGTCATAAATTAAGACAAAGAAGTCAAAGATCTTCTATATGACAGGAGCGCTCTGCTGTTTTTAAGGACCTAGTGCAAAAAAGGCTTGTCACGTGACAGGCGTTTTCTGCAGTTTTTAGGAATCTGCTGCAAAAATGCTTGGCAAAGAACTTCTATATGACAGGAGGTTTCAGCAGTTTGTAGGAATCTGCCACAAAAACAGTCAAAAATCAGCAAAAGTGCTAGCCAACGATCTGTATGACAGGAGTTTTCTGCATTTTTTCGGAATCTGCTGCAAAAATGACAGTCAAAGATCTTCTATATGACAGGAGTTTTCAGCAGATTGTAGGAATCTGCCACAAAAACAGTCAAAAATCAGCAAAAGTGCTAGCCAATGATCTATATGACAGGAATTTTTGCAGTTTTTTGGCACCTGCTGCAAAAATGCTCGTTGAAGATGTTCCATATGATAGGGGCTAGGAATTTGCCGCAAAAACAATCTATATCACAGGAGTTTGTTTAACAGTTTGTAGGAGTCTGCTGCAAAAACAGTATTCAAAGTTCTTCTAAATGGCAGTTTTGAGGAATTTGTTGCAAAAATGCTAATCAAAGAATTTCCTAAATTACAGGAATGTTTTGCAGTTTTTAGGAACTGCTGCAAAAACACTTGTCAAAGTTCTAAATGACACGATTGTTTTTTCAGTTTTGAGGAATCTGCTGCAAAAATGATCATGAAAGATCTTCTGACTTTTTTTTTATACAGTTTTTAGGAACTTCTGCAAAAGCACTTGTTAAAGAAGATCTATTTGATTTTTTTTTCAGTTTTTAGGAAATGCTGCAAAAACACTTGTCAAAGTTCTGAACGGCATGATTTTTTTTGCAGTTTTTAGGAAGATGCTGCAAAAATGATCATCAAAGATCTGCTATATGACTGTTTTTTGGTTGTTGTTTTTTTTTTTTTTTACAGTTTTTAGGAACTGCTGCAAAAACACTTGTCAAAGTTCTAAATGACAGGATTTTTTTTGCAGTTTTTAGGAATATACTGCAAAAATGATCATCAAAGATCTGCTATATGACTGTTTTTTTGGTTTTTACAGTTTTTAGGAACTGCTGCAAAAACACTTGTCAAAGTTCTAAATGACAGGATTTTTTTTTTTTAGCAGTTTTTAGGAATCTGCTGCAAAAACGCAAGACACAGATCCTATCTATGACAAAAGCGCACCGCTCATTTTAAGAATCTACTACAAATACGCGAGTCAAAGATCTTCTGTATTAGACAGGAGTTTTCAGCAGTTTGTCGGGATTTAAAACATTAGTCTAATTTCTTCAAAATGAAAGGCTTTTTCTGCACTTTCTAGTTATCTGCTGCAAAAACTAGTCAAAGATTTTCTATATAAAACTTTTCAGCAGTTTTTAGGACTCCGTTGCAAATAATGTCAGTCTCTCCCAAGTTTTGAACTGTCCACGTCCTTGAAGGGCCAGATTTGGCACCTGGGCCGCCACTTGATAGGCCTGCTGTAAATTGTCCATAGGTGTGATTGTGAATGATGTGTCCTGTGATTGGCCAGTGATCAGACAACCATGCTGCCACTGTAAGTGTAACGCAGCCTTTGTTTAACCTTTCTCCCCCTTCACCCCCCCCACACAGAAAGGCAGGAAATGCTCCCGAACCCACAAAGCCCCCGAGCCGCACCGCCTGTCCTACGCCGGCTGCAGGAGCACCCGCCTGCACAGGCCCAACTACTGCGGCGTTTGTCGAGACGGCCGCTGCTGCTCGCCTCGCCGCACGCGCACCTCCAGCGTCACCTTCGCCTGCCCGGACGGCGAGCGCTTCACCAGATCCGTGATGTTCATCCAGTCGTGCAAGTGCAGCGACGAGTGCAACCACCTCAACGAGGCCGCCATGCCGCCGCAGCGATGGCTCTACGGAGACACGCACAAGTTCATTGACTAGTTCAATGGCAAGACACACATTCCCGCCTGTAAAAACACTGACCCATGCAGTCCCCGGTATAGAATAACGTCCTGATTAGTGTACCTTTGAGTAGATGCAAGCTGTGTGCATACGCATCTCCAACTTCACCAGAGCAGCTCTGCTTTAGTGTAGATTTTTTTTAAAAAGCAGCTTCGTTGATGGAGATTGTTACTAATAGTCGCATCAAGTCGCCCCTGGACTCTGAGACTTTTCTATTGGGGGATGTGATGTAGATAGCCGACGCACACAAATACATAACTTCATGTGAATGGTAGCGGATTGTTAGTTCCGATACACCAAGACTGATGATGGTAATCAGAGGTTCTGATGTGACCTTATTTGGTATTTATTCATGCGTATTTATTGTCGTGTCTCACACAAGCGGCTATGTTTGGAGCAGCAACGGGCATCCGAGGGACTAAACAGCTGAGAGCTGTCAGCCAATGAAGGGAGAGGGCTCCCACAGACTCCTGGGTCCAATCAGAGGCCTGATCCAACGACGGATGATGAGGGCTACAGAAGAAGAAGAGGTGTGTCGAGCCTTGGTATGGAAGTCAAAGGTTGTTGACACAGCTGGACTCATCTCCTGCTTTGTCGCCACAAGAAACTGAGGCATTTAGCAAGAAGCGGAGGAACAAGCCTGGGGTTCCGGCGTCAACAAGTCGACCGCCTAATTCCCGGCAAATTACAACTCCGACTGGAGGAGCGGCGGGAGCGTTGCTATAAAAATAAAAACGGAAAAGCGTGCGCTGAGGCAAACCCATCATTTGCGACAAGAGGGTGGAAACGCTCGGCCGACGGCGACGGCCTGTCATCAAGCAGCTACGGTTGGCGGCGGAGTCATGAAAAAAAAACAGTCATGCTTCTTGGTGTTACTAGGGGTGGATGTCAGAGGTCGACAAGGACGGGATTTTCTTCAAAAAGGGCAACTGCAGAAACAACTCTGAAGGAATTCTTTTTCAAGCATGAACTCTCAACCAGCAAGCATCATTCTAACGTTTGAAATATTTCTTCCCGTTTCTACTGTATAAGCTCTCTAGTTACGCTGGCACACAACAAATGCATATTTAAAAAAGTGTTTCCTGTGCTATTTGTAGATGCTGTTGCTCTGGAACCAACTATACCTTTTGTTTTGGGGGACAAACTCGAGCAGCAATGTCCATGGTTTTGTAGCCGTATGTGGGCCAACCTTGTACCAGCTGTACTGACATAGTCCATGTGTATTTTAACACCGAGTATGCCAGGGTTCAGATCCTTTATATGCATTTACATGCTAATTCAAAAGCACAAGGATTGTAAATCTATGAGTGTACACTAGACTCCTGTAATAATTACAGCATGATTTGACTTGTGTATTCCATTAAAGACTTCTACACAAATTGACAATTATTGCTGGGAGAAAGAGTGTTTATGTGCAACTAACCTCGCTCACAAACACGAGTAAACTTGATAGGTATTCTGTTCCCAAGTCTATTTTTGTACATTATACATCCATTAGTGAATGTGTACTGTAGATCCGATTTTGGTGGATCCACATTTGCAATAAAAGTGACTATTAGACTGAGCTCCTCCCCTTCTCTCTTCACTTGCCACTGCTCACTCGCGACACAAACCAGGCTTAAGTGCTAAATATGCCTCACACACTTAAAAGCATCAGACCTAAAGCTAATCACCAATAATCAATTATGTAGAACTAAGCGAGCGCATCCGTCAAACTTGCATCACAGCACAGCGACGGTGCATTCAAAGATCGCTGAACATGCGGAATCTCAATGCTTGGCAAAAAAGTAGCGAATCCAAAAAAGAGGGACTTAGTGGTACACGTATGCAGTTATGTTTTATGCAGAAAACCAACCAATTTTTGGAGAACAAAGATTTTTTTGACCAACAGTCTATTATTCCACCAAATAACACGCAAAATCTCAGTGTTTGCTGAAAATCAGCAAGGCATTAAAACATGTAAAAGTTGCGGGCTTGCTAGTAGTGGTAAATGTAAGTTGTACATTTTAATGTATCATCACATACGTATAAAATAGCAATTTGCCGTATGCAGAAATCTCACCTATTTTTGAAGAATAAAATCACTTTTTGGACCAAGAATCTGAAAAAAATAAAATACGGAAAACTCCCTTTATAAATATCAGCTAGTGTGGTCAACTTCCCCCAGTGGGAATGGTAATAAAACCACGGTGCATTCAAGGACAAAACAAAGTGAGGAATCCAAATGCTTGACAAAAAACAGCATAACAGTGGTGCATGTAAGCTGTACACATGACCTGTATTATTACGTTTACAAATAATTAAATGTATGGTGAACGACGTGCTTTCGGCAGAAAACCAACCTATTTTTGGAGAATAAAATACCTGACGAAGAATCTGGGGGAAAAGAAAAAACTCCCTTTTATAAATGGTAATGCTACTGAGAAGACAAAAAGGACAAAAGAGGTGAATTGGCATTTTATAAAAAGTTTTTACTTCCATTGAACAAAAATCATAAAAGACAAATAAAAGCAATCATATGCCATGTCCCCAAAACTCACAATAAAGATAAAGGTTTGGTGGAGACAGGAAACAAGCAGAGCTTTTCAAATAAACAGCAAAGTACATCTACGTCCAAGTACAAGATCCACAGAGGGGGGACTTCAGCCTGGCTGGGAGATTCATCTGGACTGCTCAACTAAAGTGGGAGAGAAAAGGGGAGCCGTGAGGAGCGCACCAACTCACGATGGACAACAGCTGAACATACCAACATTTCAACAGGTGAAAGATGCAAAAGCAATTAGAAATTAAACGAGAGCCGTGCTGTGCTATGCAACGAGCAGCGCCAACTGTTTTCCCGGAATGACTAATGAAATAACGCCGGACGATTATGTGTGTACATGAGGAGACTCCACAGGCTTAAAGCGAGCAGTTGCAACACAGGACAATTACTGGTGATTTACAGCAAAGTGACTGGAATCTTCCATCTAAATGGCATTAGAAAATGAAAGGGGCTTACTGTAAGAGGAGATGTCAATTTCGTCAGGCAGCTCGGCCACGTTGACCTCAAAGCGGTCCTGCACGTCGTTCAGAGTCTTGGCGTCGGTCTCGTCGGAAACAAAGGTTATAGCCAGGCCTTTGGTGCCAAACCTACCAGCACGGGCAACCTGATGAGCAGAAAATGCAGGTGTGAAGTCGTTCACTATGGACATACAGTCAAACTTGTCTATAGCGGCCACTAGAGGGAGGCTGCAAAAGTGGCCACTATAGACAGGTGGCCTCTATAGACAGGTTGGCGTCCAGTTTGAATGTTGACCAGTAGAGGAAAAAAAAGAAAAAAGGGGAAAAAAATAAATAAAAATGTTGACCAGTAGAGGGCACTGCGGATAGAAGTTGTACAGCACTACTAGGCTTGTTATTATCATGGTTCATGGTTTTAATCCTGAACATGCATGAGTCAAACAGTAGCACATCACATAGTACAATTCACAATTTTGCATGCCCAAAAAGGAGGAGTAGGAAAAAGCAAAGCCTATTTAATCCTACCCCTCATCAGTTTCACATCAGTTGCAATACATTTATTCACCTCTTGTTCTTCCAAGTGTACTTTGTAGGTCTACATGACAATGTAGTGCAATCATAGCCAAAGTTTTTACTTACTAAAAGAAAGCTAGAGGCTTAATAATAACTGATAAAATATATCCACGACCCACAGAACAAAGTTGTGCTAGTAATGTCTTACGCTTGTTTTTTATATTTTACTTTTTATATGGCAGTGTCATTACAGCTTTAGTTCATCAGGAAGTGACGGGAAGTGACGGCGAGTGTCCCGAGCAGGAGAGCTAGGCTCAGTGCTAGCTGTGAGTTTGGAGAGAGTTGGGAAGTGTGTTTATGTTGGCGTGGATGTAAAGTCCTGCAGTGTTCTCCGCTGTTAATAAAGCCATTAAAGTGCATCGGCGACGTGAGTCTCTCCTTCCCCACAACAAGGGGCATTACAGTATTGACCAGTGCACACCAGGAAATAAACGGTGTCATTTCTTACAGGCATTGGCTGGACAGCTATGTAGTGGGGCTTGTTTAACCTTTGCCTTGTGGGCAAGCAGGAAGGAGAGACGATGCTGAGAGATGTGTGTGTGTTCTGAGCTGCTGTCTGGTGGCCGCGTTCAATAAATAAAGTTGGCAGAAGCAACAGGAGAAGTTTCCTTCTTTGCTTTGGAGTTGAATAACACTGACAAGTTAACAGACTAGTAGCGAACGGAAAAGAAGACGGCTTTTTTTGTGTCAAATACAGAAGATGAGGACTTTGATGGATTTGTGGATGAGGATTGATGAAAAATAACGTGAGTACATTCTAAAATACTTCGATTAAGTACAACCGAACTCAGTTTTCCTCCCGCTGCCGCATGCATGCTAGCGTATGTTTTTTTTTTTTTTTTTTATTGTAGCGTCGCTGGGAGCACGTCCTGTTCCCAGCCTAATTTGCGGTAATGTTTTGGTGCAAATGCTCTTAAAGTTACATGTTTGACCAGGAAATAGCAAGCTCAAAAGAAGACGGCTTTTTTATGTGGAACAACTGACAGTTTGTGTGGATCTTGTGAATGATTGTGACTGAGCTAGGACTCAGTAATTAAAGTCTACACACGACGGGCTTCATTGATTGAAAAACCAAACTTTTTCGTGCATGAAGCTTCTACTTGAGTCGGTAATTTGGCCGCTGTATGCAGTCAGATATTGACCAAGGGAGACAAAATGGGTGGCCGCTGGCCACGTTAGACAGGTGACTGCTATACACAGGGTCTATAACGTAAATTTGCTGCGGGGGATTTTTCAGTGGCTGCTATAGGCAGGTGGCCGCTAAGACAGGTTTGACTGTATTTACATGTTCCACATGAAAAAGGTCTGTTATAACATGAAACTTTCTTACCCTGTGCAAGTAGGTGTCAGAGTCTTCTGGCATGTCGTAGTTGAAGACGATGTTGACCCGCTCGATGTCCATCCCTCGGCCAAAAAGGTTGGTGGCAACCAAAATGCGCCTTTGGAAGTCTTTGAATTGCTGGTAGCGAGACAGCCTTTGGAGGCATAAACGGGGCAAAGTATCAGCACAGCTGCCGTGAGAGCGTGACCCGAGCGCTGCCGCTTTGAAGGCAATGTGTTGAGCTCACTGACGCCACTAAATGCAGCACTGACATACTTGGGAGGTCAACAGAGCCGATATGAAAGGAGTCTTACCTCTCTTCCTGAGCCATGCCCCTGTGGATGGCAATGGCAGGGAAATTTTGCTCCACCAGAAGTTGGGACAAAGCGATGCAGCGCTGAATTGACTTGACAAAGATCACCACCTAGAGGCAGGACAAGGAATCAGCAAGCAATAGTAAGGGCGTGTAAGCCACCTATTTGCAATACTTGCACATACAGTACCTTGATTTTTTTTTTTAACTTGAAATACACGGCCACTGACTTGATGCTGTATATGTAGCATAAGCCCTCTTTTCAGTAACATTGAATCTATGAGGAAAAAAAAGGTGTTGCCCATTCATTCACTGGCGGTCGCCCGCCATGAATAAATTTGGACCTCTACAAATACATTTGCCTGCATTAAAAAAAAAAATTAAAAAAAAGATTTGGCGCTACCCGTTTGCCCTCACTCATAAGCACATCATCACGGGACTGTCTGGAACTTGTCTTTGCAACGCCATAAAGTAGATGACACCGTAGCCGCTTCTCGACACACCTCATACACAGCACACAAACATTCACCAGCAGTCACGCATTTTGGTTATTAAAAAGCATGATAAAAACACCAACTTTTTTCCTAAAGTTCAATTTTTAAGGACATAAAAACCTGTCTGAGAGGGCAAAACGCGTAGAAACATGCCTTTTAAAGATTTAAAGTATTCGTGCAGACATAGCCTCAAATGACTGATGCGACAGGAGTATTGGCCAATTATGCATATTAGTCATCCGCCCCCTACCGGCAACCCACAGCCACAAGTAGATTGCAGTCCTGTGGGAACCACTGAAAACAATGCCAGACCTGGATCAGAAAGTGCAATCTATTTTACCTGGTTGAACTCCAGCACATCGAGCAGGTCAAAGAGCTTGCGGTTCTTCTCGCTGTCCTTCAGCTTGCAGTAGTACTGTTGCAGGCCATGCAGAGTCAGTTTGGTCTCGTCATCCACAAACACTTCCATGGGCTGCGCAAGATGGATCACTTTTAGTTCCGTGTGCAAGCGTTGCAATGTAATTTTCTTTTCTTTTTACTTACATCCTGCATGAATTTGCGACAGACTGGTCGGATCTCTTTGCTCAGTGTGGCACTGAACATCATCACCTGCTTTTCGTGGGGGGTGATCCTGAAGATGTTCTGCACATCGCACCTCATGTCTGTGCAATGACGGAGACAAATGAGCCAAAGTGTAAACATGAAATACTGTCCAACAGCTACAGCAACATACCCAGATGCTCCAACATTTTGTCACACTCGTCCAAAACAAAATGTTTGACATTCTTCAGACTGAGTGTCTTGTTCTGGATGAGAGCGAGGATGCGACCCGGCGTTCCGACGACAATATGGGGGCAATTCTTCATCAGGACATCCTCGTCGTTCTTGATGGCCATCCCGCCAAAGAACACCCCCGACTTAACAGCTGGCATGTACTTGGAGAAGCGCTCGTACTCCTTGCTGATCTGGAAGGCCAGCTCTCGTGTGTGGCACATAACCAACACTGCCACCTGCAGGACATGAAGCGTAACATGGCTTGAGAAACAGCAAAGGATATCAAATTTTGAACAACTGGTTCTACTGGATCACAGTATTTCATGCAGTGGATTTACAAAGTGTTAAAATATTTGGTAATTCTGATTGGGCGGTGGGGGGTGTAGGTTTGTTTTAGATGACATGTACACTTTCTTTCCTTTGAGCAAAGCTTGGTTTAAGTTGCTTGGAACAGCTTTTTTAAATATATATATAAAAAAGGGGGCATGATTGGTGCTATGAAAAAACCCCACCAAAATCCAATTGCTGGGTTTCAACCACCCGAGGCAGTCTGCATGAATACATTCTTGCATGCGTCAGTCATTGTTTCTCTGCACTGTCTGGCAAGTGTGAGCGCCATAGCAAGCACGTGAGCGTCCACTGCTTTTTAGCTGGATTTCACACACTATTTCCGGACTGTTTAAAGCCCTGGAGCATCGCTGGGCATGCTTCCAGACGGAACACCTCACCGGTTTCACCGGGATGCTACTCGGGGGCCCTGTCCACATGAGAACATTTTTGGGATTTTTTTGGTGGGCTGAAAAGCAGCCAGGGCCGCATGGTGGCCGAGTGGTTAGCATGTCGGCCACACATGAATTAAATGACACATTCTATCTTGTGGTATTACTGCAATTTGTATGACTTTGTGGAATGATTCCAGCCCCAAACCACGATAAGAGTTGTGGTTGCTCACTACCAGCTTATTGTACTTCTATTGCAATGACTATTATTTCACCATGATTTACTCGTGTGTCATTTTCTTTACAGACTGTGTGGTTTCTAAATATATGGGCGATTTCAACCGAAAATTCATCAACATGCATACTGCATCATACCTGTCCATCGACTGGTTCAATCTGCTGAAGGGTGGCCAGTACAAACACAGCCGTCTTGCCCATACCGGACTTAGCTTGGCAAAGGATGTCCATGCCGAGGATGGCCTGTGGGATGCATTCATGCTGGACTATATGAGAAGGGGGGAAAAATAGATTAAAGCATTTAAGCAACCACTAGGAATAGAAACATCGCAAGACAATGTTGACAGCCTCATTTCAGATGCACTACCTTCAGATGGATGTTCAAAACCACAGTCGATGATGGCACGGAGTAATTCAGGTTTGAGTAGGAAATCCCTGAAACCAGAGCTGTGGATGGAAACATAAGAACCCTTCACCTCCTTCTTGCCGGCGGGGGCTGCACTCTCAGGTGCTCCCTGGGGTTCATCATCATCTTCGTAGTCGAGCAGCTCATTATCAACGTCATTCTCAGCCATTTTGTCTACCTGCAACAATAAAATGATAAACACAAGTAGTCTCAGCAAGTCTGTCATGGCAGCGCTTGCGCTAAAGTGAGCGTACAATGGGCTAATGAGCAATTATCTGTAGGTGATACTATTCCATTCAGAGCAGCTAATTTGAAATTAATGCGATCTATCGGATTTTATTAATATTTAGTCAGAATAATCGCCACATAGCATCTACAGCATTGGCCTCGAACTTAATATTTACTGGTTAAACAAACCAGCTAGCTGCTATGCAGCCGGTAATACCTTAGCAGGCTATTGTGTTGCATAACCCTTGCTAACGTGGCAAGCTAACTTGCTAATTCCACAAATTCTCCATACGCCTTTGTGTATGAATTTACAAAGAGCGGACGGGGGTGTGAAAGCAAAATGATAGATGGGAACTTGCAAGGCCCCCTTTTAACCGACTAATATGAAAAAAAAGACTACACTGGCGATGCTCGGATAGGCTATGCTAGGCTAGAACATGCTAGCGAACTGAATGGAACCCTGAAACAAACAATGCAGGAAGTCTCGTTCTATTTAAAGTAAGTTTCTCGTTCATAAAACCCACAAATCTCGAACGCAACTGGAAAAGCGTCATCAAAGACTACAAAGTTCTATTCATTACATCGGACCAGTAAAAGAAGTTTACCTAATTTGCGATAAATGCGACTCCGGCAGTGAATCAAAACCGCATGGGAGGCCTCACTCGGTCTAATACATCAACCGGAAGTCCCGCCTTTATTTTACCTCATTGGTGGATTTTGAAGCTCACCAATAAACGAAGTCAGCGGTTGGACAATAGGAGTCCCGCTACCCACCTCAATCGAAAAAAGCGGGCTACTCCAGCAGGGCTTGTAGTTATGTTGGAGTTGTGTACATTTATTTATACATATATGTATATATATTATACATATGCAGTGAAATGATCCATCTTTGTTCCTTAATACCATAATTACGAGAAGAAACTGTGTAGTATTTATCTACAATGGTTCGAAATCAGCATCCATAAACTTTGCATTTAATTTTTCATCCTCATACATAAACTTATTAGTGTAGCCATTGCCTAAAGCATATTTTAAGCAGACATGTTTTATCTGTAACAATTAAATATATCATCTTCTTTCCTATTCAATGAAGTTTTTAAAGCAGACATCTGAAGGTTTCGAGGCAATATTCATGACAGAATTACATTCAACATGATGTGCGGCATGTTCCCGACTAACTGGAAAGCTGAACATTGCGTCCATAAAAAGTTTCAGTAGTGTCATATCTGTGATTCCAGAGCTGAAGAGAATCGCCACTGTGAAGGAGAAAAGCGCAGAGATTCCTCCAAATCTGACTCACTGGAACTTGAGGAGCAAATATGGCTCAGCGAGTCCCTCACATGTGGCGGCAATGTGAGGAAGAGCCCATAGTCCACCAGAAGACCGCCTCCGCGCAAACCTGAGCAGCGTCCCAATTCTGCAGGCAGTTCATACAAGTTGTTCTCGCGCAGGTCCAACATGCACAGCTCCGTTAAGGATGAAATCCCCACGGGTAATGATCGAAGAGCGTTGTGTGATACATTTAAAAGGTAAAGCTTCACACAGCTAATGAACAACTCCGGAGGGAGACTCTCCAGCCTGTTTCCACTGATGTCGAGCTCTGTTAGGTGCTGTAGAGCTTTCACCTCTGCAGGGAGCTTCTTAAGCAAGTTGCCAGCCAGCAGAAGCTTTTGAAGGCGGCAAAGAGAGAAGAGCGCCAAGGGAACATTCTGGAGTTGGTTGTTGGACAGATCAAGGAGCTCTAGGCCTTGTAGTTCACCAACACTGTCTGGTAGAGTGCCGACACTGTTACCTGAAAGTCTGAGACAAGAGAGGCGAGTGAGATGAGCCATCCGGGGAAGTTCTTCCAGAGCTCTCAACCTATTATTCTTCATATCAAGAACCTGCAGATTGGTCAGAGCTTGCAATGCAGACGGCAAGCGCTCGAGCAGACAGCCCTGCAGCTGCAACTCTGTTAGTGCAACCATCCGTTTCAGACCAGACAGTGCAAGCAGCCTAGCGCCTTCGTTGTGAACCTCCAGCTTTACCAAGCTGCCAGCCACCTCACACAGCTCTCCAGGGATCCGCTGTAGCATGCCGTGAATCACCAGAACACAGAGGTGACGCAAGTATCGGAGGCTCCCAAGAGGCCAGCTGTGGCCCAGGTGACCAAATAGGTGAAGCTCACGGAGGCTGTCGAGGGAGAGAACCCAGCTGGGGATCTCTGATGTGTGAGAGAAGGTGATGTGGAGGACTTCAAGACGTTCTTGGAGGACTCTGAGAGCACTGGACTCAACAGATGCTGTGCAGCAGCAGAGATGGAGCTCCCTGTTGGAATAAGAACCAAAAAAAATGTATTTTAAAGAAGAAACAAGTGTCGGTCATTGCACCGAATCAG
Source organism: Dunckerocampus dactyliophorus (assembly GCF_027744805.1). Classification (NCBI taxonomy): domain Eukaryota; kingdom Metazoa; phylum Chordata; class Actinopteri; order Syngnathiformes; family Syngnathidae; genus Dunckerocampus; species Dunckerocampus dactyliophorus. The sequence goes on from NC_072836.1 coordinate 16,345,899, forward strand.
TGCCATTTGTGTGCCCTGTTAATAAAATGTATAATGTTAACACATTTGTTTGTTAAGTGTGTATCCGAAAAGTGTATCCGATTGCATATTTAACACAATTTAAAAGATTGATTTAAACCACCTTGAAAAATAGCATTTGTTGCCTGTCCCTGCTTGATGGTAAATTAATTTACCATCAAATATAATCATTTCAATCCTTAAGAAATGTTATATTTTGTACATATTTGTGTTCTCCCAGCCATTCTTTAAGTTTATTTTCTTAAAAAAAAAAACAATTTCGTAAAAATTCACACTTAAGTCATGTCTCTCAGTCCTGTTACACTAAAAACTATGTTCCCAAAGTGGGGTACGCGTGTACCCCGAGGGGTACACCAATTGTAACAGGCGGTACGTGAGTACAAATAAAAAACAATCAGCGCCGAACACTCACAATTACGAGTGTGCCTGAGTGAAGTGAAGCTCAAATTCAACCCGTTGACTCGGAAGGATGTATCAGAGTGGAATAAAAGATAAGCAGGATGATTACTTATCTACTTATTAGTGCTCGGGTGAAACTTTATAAAAATATGACCATGCAAAAGTACAACTTTTTCCTCTGAGTATTCTGACTTTATTGCCCTTTATTTTTATTAAATACAGTTTTTTCCATTGCTGCTGTTTTTATTAGTTTTCTTGTTTAATTCTATTTTTAGAATGTGCCGCGTGCCAATAAAAAACAGCCTTGGTGGAGGTCTACGCTCCACTACGTGATATTCTAGCTACTGTATGTGTGGAAGCACCTTTACATGTGCTTTTGAAGTGTAATGCAACCTTGCAGTGTGATATGACCTCACCTGAGTGAGGTCATGTCGGACACCTGCATTGTAAACCGAGCATCCGTGATGAGCTCCAATTTGAGGACCTGAAGGTGGCTGAGGGTAAAGAGGGCAGGGGGAAGCTCAGGCAGGGCAATCAGCTGCAGACAGGCGCGACCATCAGGGTCAGAACTGATCATAGCACGCAGCTTCTGCTCCCCCCAGGGCCCCTCCACACCTCTGTCCAGCAAGCCCCTCTCAGAGACAGGGGAGAGAAAGACGGCGAGGCGCTGGACCAGCAAAGGGTCATACTGGTCTAACATGTGCAGAAGAAAGGCCAGGTCGTTCCTCAGGTCCGGCATGTCTCGCAGGGAGGTCAGCTCCTTCAGTGAATGGACGGGATAGTGGCGGAGAGAGCTAGACAGAGCACAGACCAAATACACACTGGTGTGAAAAAGCGTTTGCCCCCTTCCTGATTTCTTATGTTTTTGCATGTTTGTCACACTTAAATGTTTGATATCATCGGACAAATTGAAATATTAGTCAATAAAAACACAACTGAACGCAAACGCAGCATTTATATTGAACTTTTTATTATTGTGGCTGTAGGTTTGGATTTTTTTCTCCCTAAAAAGAGTTTCATTTAAAAACTGCATTTTGTGTTCAGTTGTGTTGTCACTGACTATGAAACAATGTGACAAACATGCAAAAAAAATGTATCATGAAGGGGGCAAACACTTTTTCCACACCACTGTATCCTCTCAACACATTTAAATGACCCACTTGTGTACAAGCCAGCCGAGTGTGTATAAATTCAGCAGGTTGTAGAGTCCCAGTAAAGTCAAGTACGCCAGCATCAGTTTGTGCAGGAGAGACGAGAGCACGTGGATACACTGGAAGGCAGCGTAGCCCACCGAGGCCTGCACCTCAGGGTGGCAGATGTGGGTGAAGGAGAAGGAGCTGAGAAGAGGGATGGTGGAACTCATGATGAGTGTTGCCGTGAGCAACTTGAATACGGTCTGAGCCAAGTAGACCTACGGACGGGGATAAGGCAGAACAGCTTTCATGTCATTAAATTACAACATAGCCTCAATAATACAGAATATTTCTGACCTTGTAAATGACATCTGAGCTTTCAGAGTGGGCTCTGAATTTCCTGACCCTCTCAAATAGCGCTCTGGCCTCTTCCTCATCACTTTTATCTAGACTGATTCCTTGCCTGGCGTGATGAGCGCCAGAAGGAGTGAAATGAACCGAGGAGCTGAAGATCCTATTGGACGCTGTGTCAAAGGAGTGACGAGATTGGCATGGAGGAGGACATTCCGTAAGTGGTCTGTACGCGGCCGACTCTACTCTTAAGTGTCTTGTGAGGCCCTGCAGAGGTGAGGAGCAAGGGGGAGCACATTCTGCTCCTTTTGCCTTTGCTAGCAAGTTCCTGTCTTGGAGGATGTCCTGCTGGGCGGCGTGGGTCAGGGCCTGGGATGTCCAGGGTGACTCGCAGCACTTTGCCAAGATGGTGAGGAAGTGCTCGATACGTGCGGACGTGTGGGGGAAGTGGAGCCAGAAGGAGCCACTTGCCATCAACATCAGAGACAGCAGTAAGGCGACGTAGGGGAAAAATCGTGAGGACCAAGGCAGCGTCTCATGGTAGCACACCTGCAAAAACCAAACAACTCATTCAACCAAAGCTCAGTTTGACCCTGACAGGTGATATCGTTTTAAAGGCACCTGGCTGATGTAGACATATTGCTGGTGGACCAGGTGAGTGCGTCGGCCCGAAGCAGTCAAATAAAGATTTGGTCCGATGTCAGGTGGAATACGTGCCGGCATCCTGGTGGCTACAGAGTTCGAGGAGACGGCGCTTAAATTTGCCGAGGCGTGAGAATCCAAGGGAATGCATACCACTTTGTCCCTGGATAACTGCACTGTACTGGCTAGAACCGAGGTCATAAGCATCAGGACCACCGTGTAGTCCATAAAGATCTCCCACCATGGCTTCAACAGCTTAGACCTGCTCTGATGCTGATCTAGCGGAGCCAGCTCTGACAGGGAAAACATTGTGACCTCGCCGTCCACACTGCAAAAGCAAGCGTAAAAGGGGAAATATTTGATCTCAGTCATTCATTCATTTTCTATAGCACGTCTCCTGTTCAGGGTTGCAGGGAGCTGGAGCCTATCCCAGCTGAATGACAAGTAAATGATAAAATAAGTCTGAAATCTCTAAAGTCTAAAATCAGAAATATTTCAACTAAAAAAAAACCCTAACATTTATCCTGTTCAGGGGTGACGGGGCTGGAGCCTATCCCAGCTGAATATAATGATAAAAAAGAAATGTGAATAAAAGGGAATGCATTTTAGCTGAACAGAAAAAGTCATTCATTTTCAGTAACACATCTAATTTAGAGTTGCATAGAGCTGGAGCCTATCCCAGCAGAATATCCACAATAGTATAAATACACTTAAAATAACACAACATAAATGAATAAAAGTAAAGTGAATATAAAAAATCAAAAGTGTAAGAATTGTATACGGTATTCAATGACGTTGTAGGTTCAGAAGACACAATTTTACATTTTTCCAATCTCCTGACACTAACATTCTTACCTTCAGTAAAGTGTTTTGCTGGTCTCCTTTGCGTCCGCAAACCTTTCTGGCTCTGCTCTTCAACATTCTAACCCCCCCCCCCCCCACCCGGCGTGAAAAAGTTTTTCAACTGTTACCATGGCAGTGAGGGATGTGCTGCTGAAAAATCCAATTGAGCCCTCAGAGCTCATAGAGCCATGCATGCACCATTTAACTCTCTGAGAACCAAAATACTTTGAACAGGAAAGAAAAGTATGCATTTGTATCTGCTGAGATTTAATACAAGTAGGAAATGTTGTACCGGCTCAGTTTTGACGAATAAATACTGTTAAACAATCTCCAACAGCAGCTGCTGCCTTGAAAATGTCATTTTAAATATCCTCATTAGCGTAAAGGTAGAAACACACAACATGCAGTACTGCGATTCACATATATTTCAATATATATGTATGATGATTGGTGCGTACATTCTCATGTTTGTACATCGATATACAATATATTATTTGGTATTTTTAATAATACACATGAACAAACTGACTTTTTCAAATGCCAATTTAAGGCCACATGTCCTTTGGCGACATCTAGTGGAAGGAAAGGTACCTGCCCAAAGAAACGGTGGAAGGCCAGTGCCAGCTTGACTTTTATTTGCATTCCTTTCGCAATGCAGTTATTCATATAAAAGCAGAAAAAACAAATGAAAACTGGTAATTAAATGTAAAAAAAGTGAATTTTACCGTTTTTTGCAACTGTATGATTGTACTTATCAAACGTAACTGCTAATTAAATGTAAAAAATGTATGATTTTTCATTATTCATGATCTGAATTAGTGAATGTATCCAATTTTGCACACATTCAATAACAAGTTCACCCTAGTTCATTCTCGTGTGGCCAAAGATTTACATGAAAAAAAATACGGTCATTTATAGCATTTTGTCTCGCAAAATCGTACAAATTGTACTTCAAGTGTTTTATTTAATAAAGCCAACACAAAAAAATCAAACTCATACTTCCCACCCCATCATTCATGGCTCTTACGTAAGAGACAGCAACACGTGAAGGTTACTTCTCTGTTCTGTTCAAGAAACAACTCCGTGCTTTCTACCAGTCTGAATGAAGGCGTCGACGCAGTGGTCGATGTCTGCGTCAGTGTGTGCAGCTGAAATCTGAACCCGGATTCTGGCTTTGCCTTTTGGTACGACCGGGTAGGAAAATCCAATCACATACACTCCTGTGGAGGACAGAGTCACGTTAAGAGATCTTAAAGGAAAACTGTGCTTTTTTGGAATTTTGCCCATCATCCACAATCCTTATGTGAGACATGAACACACATGTTGTTCTCTTTTCTGTGCGTTTTAAAGATCTAAAAACAGTTCAAAAGAGCCAGCTCATTACTGCACGTATTCCTCCAATAAAGTCGCCTGAAAAAGTCTGCAAAAAGCGCCAACAATGCTACATTTACATATAATGTGACGTGCATATTAACCACGCTACAGCGACATTGTTATTATTATTAGCATTGTTACGCTGATCAAACTACATTACTGGCGTATTGACACCTCGCCATACCACACCAGCAAGCCACTAGCCGGCTAGCGGATAGCTTCACCAAAGACTCGACCGTAGCGCGTGAGCGTGACGCTGACGCCTCAAACACTACCAGCAAGTAAGGCTACATGTTCGAGATGTCGCCACTGCTGCTGTGTTTTTCTTTCCGAGTTTGGAAAAGTTAATGCTAGGTGTTCGTTTCTACAATGTTGCTATGTGAAATCAATGCACCGAGCACGGAAGCTCCGGTAATGCTTAGAATGGCCGAAATACGCGGAATACTGGTCACAGCATGGGTATAAAACCATAAAACATTGTTGGAGGTGTTTTAATAGCGGTCTTTGTAGACGCTTTTTATCTGATTGTCTATCTTTAAAACCCACAGAAAAGAGAAAGACGTACGTGTTCATGCCTCACATAAGGATTTTGAATGATGGGCTAAATTCCAAAAAAAGGTGCAGTTTTCCAATAAGGTCCCACATGAAGTGATGAGTTCACATGTGCGCATGCAGCAGTGGTTACGAGACATGCTAAGAAAAAGACGACATCCGATTGGACACGTGTCCCACCTAGCTTCAGCATGTCGTCTGCCATGAGGGAGGCCAGCCGTGCATCGCCGAGCATCACCGGACAGATCGGGTGAGCGGAGCCTGAGATGGTGAAACCAGCCTGCGTCATCTTGTTCCGGAACCTGCGGAAAAGAAAGAAATAAAGATCCGGATCAGATCCTGATAAAAACTAGGTCACAATCATAGCATTTTGTATGACAAAGTCATGACAAAGTATATACCAGTACTTCTCAAATAGCGGGGTGAGGTGTCAGGGAGGGCGTGAAAGGCAGGGAGTACCATGCTCATTAAATTTCTTCAAGGTTGGCAGGTCTGTTAATGTCTTTATTCAGGCTTGAACAGTGACGGTGCCAGCAACTCATACAGTGGTTTGTACAGATAAATAAATAACTACAGGTCAAGTCCAGGAGCTAGGAGGGGTGTCTCTCAGGGGGGACATGACAAAAAGTAATTGAGAACCACTGGTATATGCTCTACAAAAGGCCTAATAAACACTTGCGAGTTGAGTAAATAATTGTAATAATTATTAAAAAGGTATTACCTCAATAAGTCTTATACAGGAATCGGAACGAATTACAGTAGTCCCTCGTTTATCGCAGTTAACTGGTTCCAGACCCAACCATGATAAGCGAAATTCCACAAAGTACGATTCCTTATTTAGAAATCAAATATTTCCTTAGTTAGCGTACAGGAAACATGTGTGTGACCTTCTAAATACCGGTTTTAACATTGTTAGAGCCCTCTAAAGATGAAATAACACCCCTATAGTCACCTTTACATTTGTATTTCCCAATATAGTAGACAAAATCAAAGAAAATAAGCCATTTAAGACATAAATAAGACTCGCGCTCGTGTGTTTTGCTGCAAATGTGTTCTGGTGCTAGGTGACCTGGCATGGCCAGGAAGTGGCATCGGGGGATCAGAGTTGAGTTTTAGCTTGCGTGGGTTGCGGTCCCGTGTTTTTTTTTTTTTTTAAGGGCTTTTTACTTGAGATTATTGTGCCTGTTGTGAAATAATTCAAACCTGCAATAAAAGCATGTGGTCCCGGCTATTACGTCTGGTGCTTGTGTGTCTCACCGCACATCACAGTAACATTACTGACACCGAGGGACCGGTGTAGAATACTACATATCACAACGTCAGTCTTCTGAATGCCTGATATTTGCATTTTAGCTCATTTAGCCATTTTCATGCTTGAAAATGCTTAATTTGGGCAAAAAACAGATCAAATGTGCTTAAACATTTACTAATTATAGGCTGCATTGAACCACGAAACAGCATGATTTATGAATTAATATATTTTTGAAAAAACTTGATAGTTAAGCCACGATATTTGAAGAGCGAAGTATTGAGGGATTACGGTACTGCCTTGATAAGTATTATGTACTCTTAAAGACAAGTATCGCCATGATAAGCCTTTTTTTTATATTAAGAAGATTGGTTGAAAATGTCCACCAGTAGAGCTCCAACAAGACCCCTCTATGGACATGATATTGCGGGGACCAAATCGTACAACAGATGGGTGCCATTATTATCTAAACAGCTAGCAACAATGAAGTACCAGGTACTTGTGTCTTGCCGACAGTCAAGCATGGTTAAGAATATTGTGTACTTGACTTGTATCCCTTGAGAATTTATCAAAATGGTGGCGAAGCAGATACTGGACACATTTCCCCATGCGAGAGCACAATGACCACAATCATGAAAACGGTGGAGTACCGCATGGTTTTGGCTGACATGCTCTGCGAAATCTCATTGGAGGCGAGCAGCAGCTCCACAGCCCGGGTAGCGCAGCCCACCACAGGAGGGGGGAGGGAGTTGGAGAAGAGGTAAGGTCGAGAGCGCTGCCTCAGCAGGTCTATGAGGGGTTTTGGACCCACTGTGTAGCCACCTGGAAGAACACAGATATGTTACTTTTTCTGTTTCTGCACCATTGTTGGCAGAACTTCACATGATGACATATATTTAAAAAAGGTAACACACCAGCTGCACCTCCCAGGGCTTTTCCCAGGGTGGAGTTTACAATATGAACTCGATCCATCACTCCCAGAAGCTCATCGGTTCCTCTGCAACAAGACATAACATTGGTCCTTCATCTCTTAATTGGATCCACTGCATTTGTATCAGATACTTTAATATTTTAATACACACTAAATCCTTTTTGTATGCAAATTTGGTTTTATTTTTTAATCTTCTACTCGCCTGCCCCGGGAACCAAGGAAACCTGTAGCATGGCATTCATCTATGAACACCAAGGCTCCATACTGCTCTGCCAGGTCACAGATTCCTGTTAAAGGAGCCACATCCCCGTCCATCGAGAAGACTCCATCTGTGACGACCAGCCGCATACGGGAGGACTGAGGAGGACAAACCCTGATAGTTATGCTGTCCACTGGGGGTGTCAAGAGACATAGGCCTGTCACGATAAGAAATGTTGCCGGATGAAAATTGTCCTACAAATTATTGCCGATAAACGATAATATTGTCAATGTTATTTTGAGACCACTTTTCACAAATGAAGTTGTACTCTTACGTCTTATTATTTATTGTGTTACTAGTCTGTGCATCACTTTGGAAATGGTGTTTATAAAATGTTCCATATAAACCAAGTGGATTGGATTAGAAGCACACCGTATCAAAAAGCAATAAACTTTAATTTCTCAAGAGTAGTTAACATTTTAATTCGAATGCCGAGCGCTTTTAAATGAAATAAATTAAAGAGACAACATACAACGAGAAATCTTGTCATATTTTAACCTTGTGAGATCTTGTGACACCCCTAATTGGCAACATAATACCGTCATTTCACTAATAGAGGCAAATAAATGCGCAAATGAGTCACTAATAATCAGGACCAATTCATACAGTGGAACTATGTTTTCGTCGTTACATTGCGGCCTCATTCTGTCATTCATTAATAAATCATACCGTTTTCTGGTTGAATATAGCCTATTATTAGTGAAAAACTTGCACATCAAGCAAATTTTTAAAGCATTTTCAAGCATAAACATAGCAAAATGAAATAAAATATTAGGCATTCAGAAGACACATTCAAAGACATGATGATATGCAGTATTCTACACTGGCCACTACGTGTCAGTAATGTTACATTAATAAAAGACATAATATGACGATAGTCACCGCAGGAAGTAGTGTATACAAATCGCCAACATGTAAGTCTGTATTATGTCTTATTTTCTCTTACTATGTCTACTATATTGAATAACACGTGTGTAAAGGTGGCTATAGGGGTGTTACTTAATGTCTAGCGGGCTCTCATAATGTTAAAAACTGTATTTAGAAGGTCGTAAACAGGTTTGCTAGGCTGCAGGAACAAAAATATTGAATTTATAAATAAGGAATACTAATTCACTTATCACGGTGAGATTGGGAACCAATTATCCGCGAAAAATGAGGGATTACTGTAATTCGTTCCGAAAGGTCAGAAGAAAGGTTTCCCTATAAATAATTATGCGCATCACCGAAAAATATGAACACAAAACACATTTTGTAGAGAATTAAACAAAGCAAAATACATATAAACGACATATGAAATGGATAAATGAAGATTTAACTTGACTTTTTCCCAAGACTTGTTGGTGAACACGCCGTTTCACTCTAGTCCGTTACAAACTTAACTTTAGAGAGTGCACGGTTAGGGTTGTATACTTGCTCACTTGAACTTTATTGAAAACTTCAGCAGCAGGTGTAATTACTACACACACAGGCCCGGCTCACTATGTGTCTCCCTTAAATTATTCCCTCTGCAACGTGTGTCCACTAGGAACCTTCCTATTACAATCCTATCGTGACAGGTTTTTCTTGAATTCAATATTGCTACTCACCTTCTTTACCAAAATTCTTGCTCTTTGGACTTTTTTGGCCCCATGGTGGGTTATTTTGTAGCCATAACTTAAAAACAAAGTGCAGACTGAAAGCCTATTCGTCTAACACTCAGAAATACACTCACTCTGTCTTTCTGGACAGTGGAGCCGTGTTCTTTACACTGATCCAGATCACAACGGTTACTAGTCATCCACAGCAATGCAGCATCTGAAACCTCTCTAAACCTTAAATAACCTGAGGACAGAAAGATGCTCCACACACCTGAGACTCCTTCAGCTTGCTCTCCAAATCACTGAGGTCCATGTGTTTGTAGCGCAGCCTCTTCGCCCGACACAGACGGATCCCGTCAATAATGGAGGCATGGTTGAGCTCATCTGACAGCACTGCATCCTCTGGTCCCAGTAGGACCTTGTCGAGGAGTAATGCAGTAGTCAATAGCCAACACAACAGGGGGAATGCATATGTCCGTAAAGTCTCTATGCTACATCATGCACACCTCAAACAGCCCAGCATTGGCATCAAAACAGCTGGCATAGAGGATGCAGTCCTCCCTCTCATGAAACTCTGCCAACTTCCGCTCCAAATTTTTGTGCAAATCCTGTAAAATCACACACAAAAATGCATCCTTGGAAAGGCCAGACTGGATGATTCGTCCCTTTTGCGTGTCATTGTAATAATAATCTAATAATGTGGATGGTGAGCGTTCATGTGTCATGTGGTTGAGTGAGGCACTGTACCTGAGTACCGCAGATGAATCTGACTGAGCTTAATCCAGCTCCATATAATTTGAGAGCATCAATCCCTGCCTGGACCACCTCTGGATGACTGGACAACCCAAGGTAGTTGTTGGCACAGAAGTTCAAAATGCCTGGTAGATTTGGGAGGTCCGAAAAAAAACAACAACCTGTCAATAAGTCAGCCAGATGGCCTTGAATTTTGCCCATATTCCCAATACATGCATGTTACACAGAGACAACTTCATGCTACCAAAATTACTTATTTATTCGTGTAAAATGCTGCTGATTTTATGCATTTTTGCTGTTTTTTGTTTTTTTTTAAGTTTTCTTGTGAAATTATATTTTTTTAATGTGCCAACAAAAAACAGCCATCACGAACTAAAGTCAAACAAGAACATTTTTAAGTAAAAGTATCGATATCAGAATCCCATATGGCCCCTTGGTACAAAAATGCAGTATCGACCACCCCAACTAATCAAACAAGCAACATATACTGTAGTAGCTCGTGATGCGTTTAAGGACAAAGTACGATACAGTACTCACTGCCACGACTCGTGTCCACGTTGATGTGCGGTCCCTGTTTGGAAGTGATGATCCTCTCAGATTTCCACGTTCCCGCCGCACGAATAGACTCTAGTTCGCCGTTTAAGACTGCTCTGGCTTCAGCAACAGCAGCGTAGCTACGACTCACGACCGAGGCCGAAGGTTGAAAGACCCCCCGGAGAGGGTTCACCAGAGCCCAGCCAGCTTTGCCCAGAGACATGACCACTAGCATGTGTGCTTCGGTTAGCAATAACAGGGAAGATGGCTTTTTTCTTTGCAAAGAAGGGGGCGTCACATTATGGACCAATCAGATGCCAGAAAGCAGGTGATTTGATGTCCAATCAGATGGCTGAAGGTCTGAGCGGAATGAAGTTTTACGAGCTCCGAGTCACATGTTGCGAAATATAAATATAAACGTATTTTGCTACACGAAACACTACACTATCCATTTGTGCAATTTTTAAAAACAATTATGACTGTTCGAATGCATTTTTTGTTGCATAGGCGTGGGTGATACAATTTTCTAAATCGTTGAATTTTTCTTCTATTTGTTGACTTATTTGAAAACAATGTGACAAAACTTGTAAATTCATTCAACAAGAGTGTATAATACAATGTAACAATATTAAGAAATAGTCAAATAATTATTCCCTTGTATTATTGTTCGAGCAAAATAAAGTCAGTAGTGAAAAATATCGAAACAAATGCAAAAGCTACTATTGCTTCTCATTCAAATCCTTTGTCTCTTTGCCCCCAAAGCCGTTCTACATCCAATGACTTGAGTTTGTTAACAATACAACAAAATATTAGAAAATGTCCTTTATTTTCAAATGCAAATGTACGGTCTGAGTCTGAATACATTTTAAACTTACTGTTCAATTGAGAAATATGTTAGTATAATACATTACACATATACAGTGCCTACCGGAGTGTGTTTTCGTTTCGATCTTAGGCGCAAATGAACAGGAAAGCAATGTGTTCTTGGTAGTTTGGTTTATTATATAATAGCAGTCTGCATTGAAACTTAAAACATCTTAACAAAGGAATATTATGGAAGTAAAAAAAACAAGAAACTAAATTAAAATTTCTTTAGACCCTATATCAATATTAACATGGAAAGAAGCCTCAAACTCATTACATGAGAAACTGCTGAGACGCCCTTACATATAAGTTAAGTGTTTGCTACTTTGACAGAGGCATGAGCTGTAACCCTTCATGAGATGTCACAAAAAAAATCATAGCAATATAGTTATTTATGTTGCAAAAGTAACAATGTTCCATGTCTCCTTCTTCAATAGCAGGAATGTAACCATAGAAATTGTGCAAATGTTTGCATTACCGCCACTTAATTATAACGTCAAGTAAAACAGTCCTTCACACACATTATCAGTTAAAAACCCCCCAGCAAAGCAATAAAACAAGTACTAAATATGGGCTGAAATCCCTCATGCCGAATGTGCCAGTTGTATACATGAAAGCAAAATACAGCTCATCTCTCCCTGATGGCAGAGGGACTTTGCGAGTGTTGTTAGGTTGGCAGGTGGGCGTGAAGCTCAGGACTCTGAGTGGTTGGCGTCCTGGGAAGACTGTCGCACTGAAGGCAGCCGCTCAGCCGCTTTGGCTCTTTGTGCCAAGAACCTGTCAAACTCTTCGGAGGGAGACGAGCACAATTAGAAAAGAATGCCAATGCTCTGCAGCTCATTTATACACTAAAAATCTAATTCATGAGCTATGTCGGTAGATAATACACTCATTGTTTCCCGCAGCACTGCAATTTATTTATTTGTGGCGGTGAGTTGCGGGGGGCTAGATTACGTTCTCAACTAACTTGCATGATTGCCCATTGTCATTTTTATGGACACTGTGGCGGACAAAAAGTGAGGAAAAACGACGGAATAAGTGAGGAATAACGGCAGTAACTAATTTTTTTCATTAATTACGTTAAACGTTTTTAGCGTAATTAACACACACACACACATCATGGCAAGCCACACCTCTGTTATGACGACAGACGGAGTTACAGTGTCGTGTCACCACAGAGTCTGATGCTCTTTTAGAACTTCATTCTGACCTGAACACATCAACAGCAGTGCAATTCCAACACCATATATGTAGCTCCAACTCACAAACACGTCTCTCGTCCCTTCGTCATGGAAACGACACTTCCTCAAAGTCACTAGACGACCGCGAGATGCGTTCACAGAGACTCGGAACATCACAACGTCTTCATTAGTTTATTAGCTCTACCCGTTCATACAAACCATATACAGTACGTATCTCCAACTTGCAAACGCGTCTCTCTGTTCGTCCTCGAAACAACACTTCCTCATTCTCACCACAAGGTGCATTCACGGACACTCTGAACTCCGAACAAAAATACAAAGAACAACAACGTGTGGATATTCATGTCACTGACTTTTTAAACTCTTAATGCGGAAGTACAATATGCTGCATTTAAGTATGCTCGATTCAATTATTCTGCTATTAAAGAAAGCAGTGTTAGGTAAATGGATTTTCAGACATGTGTGCTATCCTTAAGCTTGATTTAAATTTGCCGTTAATTTGGACCTGTTAATACATACAAATACATATAATCCTGTCTTGTTATTTCTTTCAATAAAATACAGAAAAAATGGGCGTATTGCAGACATAGTTGCAAATGGTGATTAATCCTGATGAATTAATTTGAAAACCGTGATTAATGCGATTAAAAATTGTAATCATTTGACAGTCCCATTACAAATACAAATGAACTTTTTTCTTCTGTCGCTTCTTTTTGTGTGTGTGTGTGTGTGTGTGTTTTTTTTAATGGCCCAAACAAGACGGAGCCACCTGCGAGTGTTGTAAAAGTCGCAAGTTGTTTTTTTGAACAGGGTATGAACACTTTACATATCACGACAAAGTTGCTAAGATGGCCACACTGATCCCTCCTGCTGTATCTTCTTCTTCTCTGGCAGACACTTCAGACGAGTTTTTGAAAGAAACTATTCAGTTTTGATATTACTATTTCAAAAGGTGGTAGCTTGACAATGGTTCAAGATAAAGGCATACTTCGCGTCTGTGTAGGCTCTCAGTCGTACACGAGTTGTCCATCGAGGGAAAGGCTTCTTGAGACGTCATCTGTACTTCTGTGAAGAAAGTGTCGAACGTTTCGCTCCTCATCCGAAGAGCTTCGTCAGCGAACTAACAAGTGCTGGTAGCCTAGCCTATTGTTCCAGAACAATAGATGCTAACGAGCCAGTATCAGAGTCGTTCATACCCAACTACAGGGAGCTACACTTCCCTTTGTTCGGAGGTGCTAATGGCAGGATTACTCCGCCCAGTCTTAGTGTAAGGAACCAATAGGAGGAGGGTGTTGGCACACCAATTCCGCCCACTCTTACTGTATTTAAGGCCTAGGCTACCAGCACTTGTTAGTTCGCTGACGAAGCTCTTCGGATGAGGAGCGAAACGTCCGACACCTTCTTCACAGAAGTACAGATGACGTCTCAAGAAGTCTTTCCATCGATAAAGGCATATTGTAAATGAGAAAGTCATCAGTATTACGCAAAGTTTTTGTTTGTGTGTCAATCTAATTTGCATATTATGAAATAACCAGATCCCTGTGTCCACGATACCCAACAGGCTCATCAAAATGTCTGATCCACTTGTGGTACGCTTCCTCATCTCTCAGGCAAACGGGATCTTGAACACCACTTCCGTCTCCACTGCTATTAGCAGTGCATTTTCGGCTGTGGATTCTACCGTATCTGCTGCTATTTCCATGTTTTTGTACATTTCCGTTACTCCCTCTCACCATCAGCTGTGTTTCGGCCACCCCTGCTACACCCACCACGTCCCCTCCTGCCGCCCCGAACACGGTGAAGCAAAACATCGGCTCCGGTGTGTGCTGATCGTGGACTATCATGGCGAGCGGACTCGCTGCCGCCCACCCACACGGGGGTTCAATCCCTATAAACTCCTAAACTTTCAAAAGAAACACACCCATAAATGTTGCTCAGATTCACATTACAGATGTCCACCATCTCCTGGTGTAAAGTAGTACCGTAACTACACGAGGCACAACATTTGCAGCTACGGCTTGTTAAATTCAGCAATGCAGCTTGTCGCAATTTCGCGACTTTGCCACTTAAAAGCGTTAAGAAGCGGAGTTACAACACCATTGAAGTTGGTACGACAAGCTACATTCACAGTCCCCTTATAAGGCGTTTAAGTCAAATCTATTTGTGGCGGTCCGCCATCAATGAATGAATGAGAAACACTGGGCCTGTGATTGAACAGGAAGTCAGCTGCAAGGGCGCTCACCTTCACTCGTGACACCATCAGACTCCTCAAAGTCATCATACTGTGTTGCAAACAGAAGAGACACATTATTGTATGTAAACATAAATGTATTTAATTAACATCTTTATTTGAAGGAAGCAGAAATATGAGACCAATATCAACTCTTGTTTAGCAAGCAATTGAACATGACAACTACACAAGCACGTAAAATGAAAAAATAACAAGACTGTCACCTCATCTTCCAGTGAAAGCCATTTCTCAATATCATCCATGACATTGGACTGCTTGACAGGAATCTAAAAGGGAGGGAAAAATATCACACGGGTAAATGTCATGAATTGTGACAATAGTGGTAACATCAAAAAACGCAAAATACCCACCATACACACACACACACACACACACACACACACACAACACGACATGAAGAGTACAAGCATCATGTAGAATATGAAGACAGCGCAAACCAAACATTTCCATGCTCTTTTTTCGGCGCCAACGCAAATCATACTATTAAGTCTTTTAAAACACTCAGAATCGCATGCAAACAAATAAAAAAGGGGACTGAAAAAGTAAACCACACACCAAAGCAAAAAAAAAAAAAAAATAATAATAATAATGGCAACCTCATGACAAAAACACCCAGAATAAAAAAGGGTGTGGAAGGGGGAATCGGGCACATTTTAGACACAAACCCACCATTCCCCTTTTAATCATCCAGTCTAACTTTGGTGAAGAGCTTCGGGAGGAGGATGGGCTGTAATCCTTCGTGCACAGATAGAGAGTTATTTGACAATACTTGTGATACAGTGCAATTCCCATCCCCACTTCTTACTTCCTCTATCCAGCACACAGAGTGAGTAACTATTAAGCAATGCCACACCCAAAACCTTCACAATGATTTACTAGTTCTGCTTTCATTTGAGAATCAACTTTACAGTTTAAGCTGAATAAGCAAATGACGCCCACGGCTCCATGAAAACACTTCACTCACACCGCACCCTCGCTTACCGTTTTAGAGTTTTGCATCGTGTTGTCCTGAGCTCGTGCGAGGCCATCCGGTGCAACGTCCGCATTCTCACTGAAACCCAAAAATATTGGAGCTTTGGTTAACTGGTCCGCTCATAATTCTGGAAAGACTTCCAAAAGCTCGTACCTTCCTGTTTCGGTCGAGACATTTCTTTTCTGTAATAGTGTGTCAACGTCATCTACGCTATGTGTATCTATGGGAGAAAAAGCAAACTCAGGGTAAATGTGAAGAATTAGCATAGTGAACAGCACAAAACATAATTCCACAGCTTATGCATAGGGAATGCAACCACGTACCGTAGTTGGCCTTATGAGTCACTTACATAAATAAATTAATGTAATTAATACATTAGAAATATTGATATTAACTACATTTAATAAATAATTATGAATGCAATACAACATAATATAGTAATTAGTCATATAACAAAATCAAAAATATATCAATAAATGGATCTACATAATAAAAATATAACATAAAAATATAAACTAAATGTATCTATATTATAAAATATCAAAAATAAAGCTAATTCATATTCATATGTACTTCTTTTTAAACATTAACATTTAATATTAGATTGATTTTAGTTTATTAATTGCTTAATATAAATATATTGTAATATATTACAATATAGAGTTTAGAAAAAAAAAGATTTAAAACCAAGCGAAAAAAAGAAAATGTTCAAGATACAGTAATCACAGTCGCATATACAGTCACTTGTCGCTTCAAATTTTGCGGCTTCACTCTATCAAAATACATTAATAAATCATCGCTGTTTTGTGAAAAAAAATGCTTAAAAAATATGCGTATTTAAGCTAATTTTACGCTTTTTTTTTTTTGGCATAAATTAAGCATTTTTAAGCATAAAAACGGCTAAAATAAACTAAAATACAAACATGCAATATGTAGTATTCGACCCTGGTCACTTGGTGTCAGTAATGTTACAGTGATGAGAGAATAGCCACCACAGAAAGTACTATACAGAAACTGGAAGTTAAAAAGAAGCAACAACAAAGAACTCTCTCAATGCCACCATGTGAGTCTGTATTATGTCTTATTTATGTCTAAGATGTCTTATTTTCTCTTATTATGTGTACTATATTGGCTAATATGAGATAAAGATGACTGTACGGGTGTTATATCATGTATAGAGGGCTCTAATAATGTTACAAAAATATATGCAGAAGGTCAGTAACAGGTTTTCTATGCTGTAACTACGAAAATATTCAATTTATGAATAAGGAATCCTACTATTATAAATTACACATAGGGAAAAATGACAAGGATTTACTGCACCTATCACTTACACCTAAAAAAAAAGCTGCAACTACCATTGCAATTTTCTGGGGAAAACTGCCGCAAAATCAAGCACCTCAAGTCCTGGAAGGTTCTGGAGAGACTTCTTAAAGTCTATAAAGAATTATCTTGGGCTTAACTGTTGATGCAGAAACCTTATTGATCAGTGGAATCATTACAAAAGATTGAATTGATTTGAAAAAAAAAAGTACTTACCAAGCCCTGCCATCTGGCTGGACAAGCTGTCCACTTTTGATTGGCTGAGCGAGCCTCCGTTGGCGACTGACGCAGCCTCTGACTGGCTGACATTGAGGTCTGTTAGGTTTACATAGGTATGGCTCTGCAAATGCAAAAAAAAAAAGGATCAGACTTGAATTTTCCACATTCAGAAATACCGACATCTGCGTCTACTACCACTGTACCGTTTGCGTCGCATCAGGACCGTTTGTTAACTGTCTTTCAAACCTAAAAACAGCAATCACATCAACAAACACATTAGCAATAAATGGCAGGAAGAAACTAGAAATGCGTGGCCACAACGTATCTCACCGGACATCCTCCAACTGTTCAATCATAGAGCGTGTCACTTGGTGTTATTGTTAACGGTACGTGATTTAAAAAATTCAAATAACTTGGTTTCATTAATAATTACTAGTAGTTACTTCATGCAGTACAGTGGTACCTCGCTTTTCATCATTAATTCCTTCCAAAATGCATGAAAACCAAAACACCCCTGTGCTAACCAATCAATTATCTTTGAAGACACATACATCCCAGCTATGTTAGGTGACAAAGCAAATCATTTGGTGAAATTAGTGAAAATAAAATCTGTACTTAATTTTATGTTCAGGACATGCTGCCTAGATTTGTCCCGATCCGATATTGATATTGGACCGATAGCAGCAAAAAAATTAGTAGGGAAAAGCAGGGCCAACGTGGGCTGCATCGCAGCCCCCCTCACCCAAGTCCAACAAAGACGAGCGGAAAACCCGCACAAGTGCGCAGAACCGGGGAAGTTTAACACGACAAACCCCATCGCGCATCCAAAGCAGCGCCACAAACACCAGCATGGAGGGTCATCGCAATACCTCGGAGGCCGAGTGTGTGTGTGTCACCTGTGGTAGCGAGAGAAGGCAGTGTTCATCTCGTCGTTGGTTGCCAGCAACTCTTCAATCAACTTCTCTTCACTAAGCTTGGGGACAATCTGCACAATCCTGTCCTGCATTTCCTTACATACTGTGTATAACTGCTAATGACACAATCAGACAGAGAATGTGTGGGCGGGGAGGGGTTGTGGTGGTGCAGATGTAGCACATGCGTAAAGTGCGAGATCAGTTAAGGGCAAGGTGATTTTCTTGCGGCGTGAATCGCATGTATTGGCAGGAATAAAAAGGGAGAAGGTGTCATTTGTGTACCTCCAGCAGCTCCATGTCGGCTTGTTTTATCGTGACAGGATCCAGCTGACTCATCATGTCTGACATCATTGTGAGGTTGCTCCGCACCACTCCCAGCTCTGTCTTTAGCGCTTTGACCTGAAGTGGCAATACTACCAACTCAACAAATGCTCGGGAAGGCAGAAACTTCAATTTCAGTTGTGAAAATGTTGTTTTTGATGCCAAAAGACTGATGTGAACCGCATTAGATTGTGCAGGTGCTCCTAATGTTGTGGCCAACATGAAGGGCAAGGCTAGGGCTATGTCCACATGAACACCGGTACCATTAAAAACCATGGCTGATTACAATTTTACAATACATTTTTTAAATAGATTAATCACAGTTTTCAAATTAATTAATCATGATTAACCACCATCCGCAAAAATGTGTGAAATGTGTCAGGTTTTACTGTATTTTATGAACAGAAAGATAAATGACAGGACACAATTATACTAGGACTGTCAAATGATCATAATGTTTAATCAGATTAATCACACTTTTCAAATTAATCAATCACGACTAATCACCATCCACAAATATGTGTGAAATGTGTCAATTTTACTGTATTTTATCAACAGAAAGATCCTGTAAATGACAGGACGATTATATTAGGACTGTCAAATGATTATAATGTTTAAATCAGATTAACCACAGTTTTCAAATAATTAAACATGATTAATCACCATTTGCAACTATGTCTGAAATGTGTCAAATTTTTACTGTATTTTATTAATATAAAGATAAATGACAGGACACAATTATACTAGGACTGTCAAATGATTATAATGTTTAATCAGATTAATCACAGTTTTCAAATTAATTAATCATCACCATTTCCAACTATGCCCGAAATAATGCCCATTTTTACTGTCGTTTATTAACAGAAAGATAAATGACAGGACACAATTATATATGGAGGTGTCCCGATACAACCTTTTCACTTCCGTTCCGATATCGATATTGAAGCCTTGAATATCGTTTGATACCAATATCAATCCGATATCAGCACTTATAACACAAAAAACATTCTTTATGTGATGGCCGACGTGTAAAGGATTTGATGATTTGATGATGATTTGCTGATTTTCAAGATAATGCACAGCAAATAATGTAATGTATGATAATGATAATGTACAGTAAATCAAATGTATCACTGTATTGATGAACGGGGACGTTAATCATGCACGATCAAGAAAGCTTTGGTTGCTTTTTCAGGAATCTGATTGATGCGGATGGAGATTTTTTTTAACACCGAAGTGAAGGGAATGTGCATTTTTCAAAATATGTTCACGTGGACACGGCCCAAAATAAAGAGATGGTTAAGGGAGGTGTGAGTACAACATGTAATAAGATAAATGGGAATACAAGAAATCCCCGCTACTCACAGACGGACGCACTCACAAAAAGCCCTAAAAATGCCTATTGTTTCATAACCAAAAGCAATTTTGTCCAGCTTTCATAGCTATTAGAGCTACTTTGAGAAAAAAAAAAGAAAAAAAAAAAGAGGTGAGCTATTTGGGTTGAAGCAGATCTCCACAACAGTGTGGTCACTGTCTTCATCTGATTTAGTGATCATTTGTCATTAAATTGAGGTTATAAAAAGAGTGGAAGCAAATATTCTAGCTACTCAAAATCAGGTGGCGAGCCCCGCTCTAAACCCTAGAAATATGCCTCTCGCATTTATTAAACACGTTATAAACGTGTGCTTAGAAAACGTGCAGTTACACAACATCACATCTTCCTGATGGAAAATGATGAGTGAACTGACTTGTCAGACTTGTCCCTCTGCTGGATTCGTAGCTGCAATATTAGCAACATTAGCTTCCCCCCCTGCTGATAGCTCTATCAAACCACTTTCTATTTATTTACAATTTAAAGCAGAGAAAAGAAATCCGCAAATATGCGGGGGAGCGAATGCCGAACCGGGACTAGGCGGGGATCTACCGTATAGTGAATGGAAAGTGGTAAGTGCAGCGAAGTCCATCACCTGGTTGGGAGTGAAGGCATCACTTCCATCTAGCGTCTGTTTTAGCTCAAGGGTCTGGGGTGGGTTTAGGGGAAGTTTGGAGGACAGCAGCGCAGCGGGGAGAGTAGCAACAACAGGCCCGTTCCGAGGCAAAGTCTGGTAAGCGAGGCACAGAAAGGACCCGGAAGAAAAGGTTGACCAAAGATGAGCGGTAGTGTTCAAGAGTCAGCAGTGGAAGACGTGTTTGTACCCTTTTGGGAGCTTGGACGGGGGAGTAGCCATCCAGTTCTGTCATAGGGAACTCTAGTCCTTTCCTGCGCAGGTCTTCATAAACAGACACGACACCTGTCAGGTCGGGCGAGCTTCGGAATGCGTCAGCCCACGCCTGGAAAAGATAACAATCGCAAAAAATCACGAGGTACTAATGGAACGTGATTTATTCTTTCATGTAGCCTCACCCTACCTGTATGATGCTGAGCACTCTGTCGTGTACTATCAGAGGAGGGTTGTTCCTAGGGATGATAGAACGAACCAGAACCCCCTCTATAAAATCCCTTGTGGTCACTAGGATGTGAAACCTGTATCCACAGTTTTTCACACAGGTTTCCAGCACCTGGAATCAAGAATCATGTCTCACATCTTATTACACATGGCCAACAATAAGAGGGTGGGGTTGTGTGTGGAAACACTCACTGTGAGTGCCAGCATGACCTCCTTAAAGTTTTTGTTTCCCACAATCCTCTTCTTTATGGATCTGACTGCATCTTTGGGCCTGGAATGAGAGAATATTCACCTTTCAGACAAATGCAACACTGTTTGTTGCATAGATGCCGACACGCATGCGCGCACCCTTCTTCTGAGCTGTTGATCATATCACAGATCTCCATGTTCAAAGACCAGTCTTCTGATGGCAGGCTGGAGCTGGTTGCAGTCTCTGTGACAAAGACATATAGACACGATTAATCACTTCCGTCCATCGTCTATGCCGCTTATCCTCACTAGGGTCGCGAGGGTATGCTGGAGCCCATCCCAGCTGACTTCGGGCGAAAGGCGGGGTACACACTGGACTGGTCGCCAGCCAATCGCAGGGCACATATAGACAAACAATCATTCACACTCACATTCATACCTGTGGACAATTTAGAGTAGCCAATTGTGGCGAGGAAACCAGCGTACCCGGGGAAAACCCCCCACACACAGGGAGAACATGCAATCTTCACACAGAGATGCCCAACGGAGGTTTGAACCCAGATCTCCTGACCGTGTGGCCAACATGATGATTAATTACTTGATTCATTTATTGTTTATTGACTTTATCATTATTTACAATGCTCATAAGACAATATATCAAATGAAACCACCAAATGTTAAGGATTTCATTTACTTATTTGGACAAAACACAAAAATAGATTACTAATCAACACTAGTATTGAAAAATTGCACTAAAATCTATATCAACATCAACATAATGTGCTTGTACGCAAGTCTACTCAACACACAAACAGAAATTCATACTCATTTTGCTACCTCCGTGGGTGTCAGCCACCCTTTTTTTTTGTTTTCATCATCTACGCAGTTGAGTGGAGGAGAAACATGTCAGAAGCCTAAGCTAATCGATGCACTTCAAAGAAGTAACTATATAGAAAGAAGTAAATAAATAAAAATACTCGTAATAATCCAGGACTTTTCACCAACAGACATTGTGGAATAACATTGAGAAAATGTCAGTTTTAAATGTGCCTATTAAATATTACTATGCAATTAGGCATGAATATGAATTTATTAATATTTATTTATTATTAATAAAAACATACTGAGCTGTCTTTAAGTTAATGCAAGAAAGCGTTGAGCAAACTTTGCCACAAAGTATTATACTAAAATAACAAATAAGTATCATTATAAAATACATTTTTAAATCAGGACACAATTTAAACAATTTTAGTGCAATTGTATTTGCATCGGTCAATGGAAACACATGAGAAATCGTTCAAGTGAACCTCCATCAGATGTAGGTCAGCAGGAAGTCCATCAAACTTCAGCCAATCAATTCACGACATGGTCACTTTTTGTTCCCGCCTCTTTTAAATTACTGGCTAGCAGACACGTCAATCAAGCATTAGCTATTGCATCTTCGTTGGTGTCAATAATGGCTTAATTATTATTGAATTAATGTAATGAACGAACCATAGTCGGTTGATGAATTTAAGTTTGCACACCAATTACAAAAGAAATTACATTTTTTGAGAACGTTAGCCGAGTAATGACTCAGAATTTGGTCTTTACATTGAAATCATGCTGGGCGGATATAAAAACAAGCTCACCGATACGCTGTCCTACAGGCGTGCTGAATGGGTTCCCCAGTAAAAACTCCATTGTGGAAGCAGTGAAGGCACAGCAGAGCACCGACGAATCGGGTCCGAGCCGTGCGCACGGGGCGGCGGAGCTCGCTGCTGCAGACCGCCGCTGCTAGCTGCACAAAGTGGGCCACTAGTTGAGCTGCGTCACGCCTTAAAGGAACATCATCATCTAGTCTTCAGAGATGTGATGCTGACCTGCGCCGCACACTGGCTGTTTTCAGTACTGCACTTATGGCTGTTACAGTGCCGTCTTTGTGACGTCTATTCTGTGATGGCAAGTGGAAAACATACATTTGTCTTTGTTTAACACTTGGTCTTAATATTTTATCATGTTACAATGCAACCGATTTACATAACTAATAGCATGTAGGTCTGGCTCCCCTGGTAGCCTGGCAAACTTCTGTTTTGTTCCGTCAACTTGCACCACTTGTTTTTGGGGTTTGTGTATGTGTCTTAGGCATTTGTAGTCTTGTCTTTTTCCTTTTTTTGCCTTTTCTTTTGCTTTTATATGAAGGCAGCATCGTTAATTTGATGCATTTTCCTGTTGCATGTGTTTTATTGCCATAATCTAGGCAGAAATACAGTGATGTATTCTATATTAGAAATGTTACTATACTGTGTAAGTATAATAATATAAATTGTTTAGTCATTTGCACTAATATATACTCTCAAATACCAGAAGTGCTAACTATAGACAGATTCCGGCCAGGGAATCCTCTAATTATCTTTATTATTTGTGTGTGTGTGTGTGGTTTATTTGTTTGTGGAACGCACACAAAACGATGAACAACTCTGTATCTGTCTCCTTTCTTCCTCCTAATAATCTATGTGCACCTTGCACCGCTGAGGCGTTCAAGCACATTGCGGATATGGACAACATGGGGTTAAAAGACAGCTTCTGTTGTTGCCAAACCGGTCCAGCTGCTCTTGTAAGCCGCACTGCCTGCAGAAAACACTCCTCAAACATAAACTCTGACAGCCCGACTCACCCCACAAATGACTTTTTTTTCTCCATTTTTTCACTAGATGTTCACACACGCAGAGGAAGCACATTTGTTGTGCAAATATCGGATAAAAGTGCAGCCTTACGTGCATATAAATGTGATTTGTCTCCTTC
>NC_072836.1:17875000-18005000 GCF_027744805.1 Dunckerocampus dactyliophorus
AAAAAAAACATTTTAAAAAGTATTTTTACTTTCTAAAATTACCTTATTTTTGCTCTTAACATTATTACGTGATCATACTTTTCTTGTTAGATTAAAGTGTTTTTATGTTAATAATTTTACTTTAGACAATGTGACAATATCAACAAAATAATCAAATTATTAATTTTATTAAAATGAATTAATGATTTAGTTAGACACTGTTGTTGAAGCAAAATACATCCAATGGTGCAAAATAACTAAACAAAAGCAAAAACTATAGTTGGCTGTCATTCAAATTCTTTAGCTTTTTGTCCCCAAAGCCATCTGGTGAGATTTTGTTTGTGAATGTTATAACAATACAGTATATCAATATAATAATATTAACAACGGAACAATATTAACACAACAAACAAAAAAGCAACAACACAGGAATATGTAAAAATGCACATGGACAAGAACTGAAAAATATCAATCTTGTCACACGAGTATCGAATCAATACTGATACTGCAGTTGCTATGGTACTACAGTACAGTCATCCCTCACAATATCGCGGTATGATTATCGCTCCCTCGCTGTATTGCACTTTTCCAGAAATGTTTTAATTGATATGTGATGGCTGTTTTGTGGTAGACTATGGTCTATTATTAGTCACAACGTATTGAAATACAAGTGATATGTAGTACGCTGGTCCCCGGGTGGCAGTAATGACACAAAACATTGATGAGACATTACCTTACATTACATTACCTTAACGCTGCATGAAGCCATGAAGTCAGCCATGGCATGTCCGACATGATACAGTGAAAAAAGGTTCTCCTCCCATTCTGTGTGGTACGTTTTTGGCTTCTTGGGTTCGAGGCTAACTGGTTAGCTCGCTAGCTTGGTAGCTTGTTAGCACGTCTCGAGTCCCTGCAGCATAAGAGTTGCGCAATGTGTTGTAAACAATGAATAGGTGGAGTATAAAGATGACTATAGGCGTATTATGTTATGCTCTAATAATGTTAAAAGCCGTATTTAGAAAGTCATAAACAGGTTTTCTATGTTTTATCTTTGTGTTTATTGAAATTGAATCCTATATCGCAAAAATTCATTTATCGGAACCGATTCACAGATATCAGTGAGGGACGACTGTATTGATATTTGGACCCTTTAAACCAGAAAGGAGGAATACTGGAATCATTTTTGTTGCGATCCCGGCAGGGCATTTAACTCCTGCTGACAGCAGTTGCAACATCTGCCAGCATCTGTGAAGACTAGTCAGTGGAGGAAGGAAGGCTAAAGACAACCAGATGAGAGGAGTGATAGAAAGGAGGGAGAGAGTGTCAAAAGTTGGGTGAAAAGTTGGCATCTTCCTTGACGGCTGAGTGTTTCCTACATTTTTGACTCATGTTTGGAAGGCAGTGGTCATCCAACACCGATAAGAACACCAGAAAATTAAGCGTAAGGAGGACATCAAGGGAGGTGGTTGAGGAAGACGTACGGTATTAGTCAAACAGGATGAGGACAGCCCGAAACAGAAAGAGCTCTTCTTCACAGGAAATGTCTCTCACGAATCAGAGAAGCGTTAACTCTTTGCAGACACACAAACTCACTTCTGCAGTTCAGAAGCGGCATTCACTAATGACTTTCCAGATGATTCCATTTCAGCCAAAGCATCCCATCGCTTCATCACTTGGATCGGGGATTCTGGCTCCTGCTTTGGAGGACAGATCAAGTTTACATTCATGTTCTCATGAAATCCAGCTGTGAATCCGGGGACAATTACTCAGAAAGTGAGACCGATCAGTCGCATGGAGTGGGTCTGAGGGGTATTTGAAAGATGTGACCTCTCGTATTTTTTGGGAGGGGGGATTGTTCTCCATGGTGTGTGTGGATGCAGGAAGCTGAGAGTTGGCCCAGAGACAATAGAGCATTGTAATGTTGGACCACACCGCTTTCTGGGTCACAGCAAAACAATTATAAAGACATACACAGACTCCAACACTTGTTTCAGCCGTAATACTGATGCTTGTTTGTTTGTATGCGGAAATTAGGTGTGAAGTCAGGGTTGTTTTTGACACGCATTGCACACATTGATATGTCTGGCTCATTCTTTAAATATAGTATTCATTTCTCATAACTTATAGGAGTTTGGTTGAGCTTGTTAGTGATTGTGCACACAAAGATTGTCGGCTGAACCATAGTTTAAACATTTTACACTTTTTCCGCTTGTTCTTTACCGGAAAACAGGAAATGCCCAGGCTGCATAAAGTAAAGTAAATGATAAGCAGGTGAGGGAAAACACTGCAGATAAATGCATTTCAACTGGCATTCATACGTTCAAAGTAAATTACTTCAGCAGAGTGATGCAGAAACCTAACAGGCATACATGAACGTGAAGCACAGTACTGCGCAATAAAGTCTTCCGATTTCTTCCATTTTTGAAGACAGTAGATCCCCGCTATTACGTTCCGAGAGAGCCCTCAAACAGCTAAAACCCGCAAGTAATTGAGATGCCCATGAAAATCCATATTTTTGTCACACAGTTCACTCCTCCCCCTCCAGACCCTACTAGCATGAAGAATGTTCTCCAGTCAATAAAAGTGATTTTATTACAGCCTGCAAAACACAGAAACAGTTGAACAAATTTTGCTAAAAGCCTTGGTGGAGGTCAACAACAAACCTAAGTACTGTATCAAGAAGAGGCTTTATTGTCATTCTTGTCTACGTGAGAAAAAACAAAATTGGTTTCTGAGGTCTTGGTAAACAAACAGAAAAAAATTTATAAAAAATAAAACCAAACCTTGTTAATGTTTATCCATTGTGGGGTTCCACAGGGCTCATTCCTCTTGCCTGTTTTATTGTAAACTTTACGTTATTCAAGTCATTTTTCAGCCATTTTAAAAAGAAAAATGACATCACTGATAGCAGCCAGTGTTGCCAAATTTACTACTTAACTGTCTGAAAGTTGAAATTCACAGATTTTTTGGGGGGCACAACTACACCAAAAGTCCAAAGTTCCCTTCACCCACCAAGCAATACACCAATATTAGTGTGTCCTCATCGCTTAATATGGATGTACTGTACATATATAGCGGGATCAGGAGCATCCGAGTGTGCAATTACTATGAATCTTGCATGTGAAATATTGTTTAAATGTATTGCATTATCACTAACAACACCGAGCAGCGTTCAGTTTACTTTATATAACCCTGTTTCTGCTTGGGACAACTTTGAGCGTATGGTTTCGCAAAAGAGGCATTTTTAAACTGTTTGTGTGTCTGGAAATGTATCTGCAGCGGTTGGTCTGCTGTTCAAACGTGTGGTGGAGTTCACATTTAGACAGCTCCACCCTGTAATTCAAACTTCAGTTCTAACCCCACTGTTGCGGCAGGCGAAGGGAAAGGAAAGGCAGCATGGCGACATGAGTTCATATGGCTGCCTGAATGAATGTAGTTATGTCTATATGTACAAAACAAACACACGGGCCTGCGTAAAGAACCAAACCTTTTATAGGTGTACTCAATAAATAGTTGATATGCAGTAGATTTTGTTTATTTTACTGTTGGAGCTTCTTGGCTTGGTTTGTTTGTTTGCACAGTATGATGTTGAAATCTTTTTTTAAATATTTTCCCGTCTGCCCATCGCTTTATTTTTCCACGCTTTGCTTCAGGAATAACAACGTTGCTCCATCCTGCAGTGCTGTTTATCAGCAGGACATCCCAAGTGGAGAATGCAAATATCACATAATCATTTCTTACGTTGAATTGCACGAAGCTCGAGTCCCAGCAGTTGGGCCGACAATGAAAGCCACTGTCTTCAAAACAAGCGTAAATCATGTGTCCATGTTTAAATCTGTCCCAATTACTCATGTCCCCGTCCCTCTGTTTTCCAAAAGAAAGTCAAAAAAGACGCTCATCGGGCGCACAAAGGGCCGATTATGTGCAGCCGCCGGGTTTGAGTCATAGATGGATCCGTAGGGGGTCGGCTGTGTGACGAGCTGGTTCGCAAGGGAGCGAACATAGAAATAAAACCAATAGAGGGCATTTGTATTGTGAACAATAACATGCAAGGACATATATTCAAATCATTCAAATCATTCTTGAAACTTGATAATCTCCATTTTCCTGACAGCTTGTATTTGATAGCCGAGTAAATGCATGATCCAGGAAACACACCCCGTCTTCCACTTTTAATGCTTACCTTGTGGACATTCGGAGTGGCGTTACGATGCATACCAACCACCACGTAACAAGTAGTGCCAAATCCATTTGTGGCAGCTCCAGTTTATTACTATAAATAAATAAATGTATGGAAAACACTGTATTCCTTCATTATTGTGTGAACGCTGAGAAGCATTCATCTGTTTAGTCCTCTTCTTCTTCTTGATTATTATTATTTGTCTGCTAACTCAAACGTCAATTAAATACGCTCTGCTTCTTCCGACTCCTTTTCAGACATTGTGCAAGTGTGACCACTTCAGCGTGTTCAAAATAAGCTAAACCATTAGCATTATACTTGTGTGGTCAGGTGATTCCCGTCCATTATCGTTCATTTAAACGTTTAAACTCCAGCAAAGATGGATAAAAACTATACTCAAACTTGAGGAAATCTGCTGGATTTCTTTCTGTGTGAGTGAGCTGTTCGCATTCCAGCTTGAGCAGACTGTGGGGTCCAGAGTTGCTGTCAATAGTGCCTCTGTGTGTCTGTCACCTCAGAGACAACAGGAATGCTCAACCAATGCGGGCCCTCCCTCCTCACATCCAGCCATCAAAGGACGGATGAGTCTGAGGAAAGCGGCAAAAGCAAATGAGGGTCAAATGGAAAATAGTTGAAGGTGGATTTGCTCCAGATAAAGGAAGCATATATTTACCTCAGACATCATCTCCCTATACTAGATGGGCCCGGCATGGCCTGAACACCATCTGCAAACCTTTTACCACTTTTAAAATGCTACCTCAGCTCTATTGAAGAGTTCACGCGCAACATTTTATCCAACACTGGTCTGATAATTATTACCTTGGATGCACAATAAAGAAATAGAGATCTGTTTTTGCAAATGAGCACTTCATTTATCCCTGCACAAACAACTCCCCGTGGATTCATCTTCAGGGAGCTCAAGTGTCGATGTGGGTTTATAAGTATGGTGTCTCAGCGTCAGCACGAAGACCGCAAACACTCACTGTTGAAAAAAAATGAAGGGCAGCCTGACATTTTCTGTTCTTTTGCCAAGCATGAGACAAATTCTTCACCCGGGAAGCCCCTTGAAGGCTTTTCCGACACGTTTCTAACGCATGCCATGCCATCCCACACTCCTAAATCACACCCGCTAGATATGACAGCCACTTGTCCAAGCAGCTTTGCTTTTTCCACACTGGGTCACGTCTGCAGTCGTTATGTTCCAGGCTTAGCTTCATATCCTCCAAGTCTTCTGGCATTTAGCGCTCCTAAACTCATCTCCACATAAAAAGCTTGCAAAAATCAGTGTAACAACTGTTATCTAGTTTGATATCTACTATGATCATTTCTATGATTTGCACTGACACTACCGGAAATATAGAACACATTAGAGCAGGAGTGTCCAAAGTGCGGCCCGGGGGCCATTTGCGACCCGCAGATTGTTTTTAATTGGCACATTGTAGAAATGAAATTAGCAAGTGAATTTCCGCAAAGTATGATATTATTTATAAATCAAATGCTTTCATAGTTAGAGCATAGAAAATGGGATTACAACCTTCTAAACACCTTTTATAACATTATTAGAGCCCTCTAGACATGACATAACACCCCCATAGTCACCTTTACACTCATACTACCCAATATAGTCAACATAATAAAAGAAAGTAAGCCATTTTAAAGAAAGTAAGCCATTTAAAGGGATAGTTTGGATTTTTTGACATTAAGTTGTATGACATCCCCATCAGCAGTAGACTATTTCAACAGTGGCTTCCCATTCCCTGCCCCCCCCCAAACAATCAAAAGAGTAATACATTTGCATTATACAAATGCCTGCTCAAAAAAATCAGACCTCACAAATCGCTCGCCGTTATATTTGTCTCCTGCCGTGTCCCTGCGCACTGTCGCTTCTCTATTTGTGTGTATGTGCTCACATCTTCATCCGCGATGGAGCGCCGCGACCACCTTGTTTACGTGTGTTCCACAGCGGAAGAAGATGCGAGCGTCTTCGTCACATGCACACGAACAGAGAGGCGACAGTGCGCAGGGACACAGCGGGAGACAAATATAACGCCGAGCCATTCCTGAGGTCGAGAATGATATTCGAACCGCGATATCGAGAGTGACGACTGCATATAACTAAAATAGGTGATTCGTGTGTAGAAACAGTGTGAATGAAAGTGCGTGATTAAGAGGAAAGTGTATGGCAGCGCTGCTTGAGAAGTGTAAAACCCAGTCTCAGCTAAGGTTGTAGCATCATGGGGCACCTAGCGAGTGAGTCACAATGACTCACTTCTTGAAGTGATACACTTGTACACACTTCTATAGAAACCTTTCCTTACAGAATTCACATAACTTATGTTTCCTTACAGAATTCAGATAACTTATGTCAGAATTAGTAAGACGTGGCTACTTGTTCTCCTGACGGTTGTGCTGCTGTGCAGCTTTATTTATTGGCTTGAAGTTCATGGAAACTGTTGTGAATGCTAACGTTAAGAAACAGCGTCATCTAGTGGGTCTGCATGCCAAAACAATCATTCAAGTAGAGAGTGGGGTTTTTTTGTTTTTTTTAACCAGAGGCTTTCCACGCATGATTCACGAGGATTAATGACACACACACACACACACACGCACACATTCGTAGACAGGCCGACATGTGTGTAGTTTCTCTCCTGACTCACCTCCAGACGTGAACTTGATGTTGAGGAGTTGAAGGCAGACTGGACTTAAAAACAGGGAGGTTGGCGACATGAGCGGTAAGTCCACTTCCAGCATTTTGGTGTTATTATTTCAACTTTTACTTCGTTGCTAGCATTTACTAGCTCATAAGGGATTATGTTTACAACATCATTGTGGACTCATGTCAATGTCACTGAAGAGTATTTAGTATGTTGACACACAAACAATTAAACAAACAACAAACAACAAACAAGAAAATAAGTAAAATAATCCTTTTTGTGATTTTATGGATTTATTTGATAGTTTTGCATTGGAAATCGATACACCCCCATTGAAAATGCACTTGAACATTTGTGTTATTTATGGCGGCTTGTAAAACAATTTCAAAATGCGCACCTTGATTCTTTTTGACAAATGAAGAAGTGAGAGGTGAAATATATAAGGCAGCATTAAAGTTCATTATAGTCTTAATGTTCCAAAGGTAACCTCGTTTACAATCAATGATGTTATCTAACCTTTTTCTATATTTTTTCTTAAATATAATATAAAACACATCATGTTTTCAGCTTACAACTTTCTGTATTTTCAGCGGATTCCATAAAATGAAATAAAAAACATCTCGCAGTCACACAAATGGATCGTTTTACTTTCTGCGGTGCTCGTTGCACAAGGACAGGCTCATTGGTTGTGACAAGAGATTCCACAGGATGCAGACAAGCCTCAGCCGGCCCAAAGTGTTGTCTCACATAGATCAGCTGAACACAACAGTTTCACCCTCCTTCCCCCAATGAGTCACAACAGGTCTGCCAATTGAGTTATTTTTATTATCTAACTAACCCATAACCATGAGGGTCAGCCTGCATTCCATTGTTTAGTCTTTTATTCAACACAAAGGTGAAGGTGAGGTGAATTAAGGGCGCAGTAACAGGGAAAGAAAGAGAAAGAAAAGTGGATACGTGGTAAAAGATTGCACGGAAAATCAAAAATGCAAAGGCCGACAATACAAAGCCGTTTTTAGACATACAGTAATGAATGAATGAAAATCAAAACTGACACAATACTAACTCGTACTCAACGGTGCATTCACAGACTGCATTTTAAAGCAGGGGTGTCCAAACCTTTTCCACGAGGGTCACATCCTGCAAAATGAAAGGACGCAAGGGCCACTTTGAAATTTTGGAAAGCAACACACGGAGATATGCTAAGAAGTTATATTTCAAGAAAAAAATGCATGTCAGGTTTGCGATACAAGTGTAAAAGCGTATTATTAGTATGAACTCTTTTTTTCCCCCATTTTTGCTGTTTTTGTTGTTTTCTGTGTTTTTGTTTTCCCAATATGTCAACTTTCCTATAAAATAATCGTAAATTTTCTTTTTGTAATATATCAAGACTTTATTCCCATATTATAATGTTTGACCCAACCTAATATTCCAAAAATGAAAACTTTATTCTGTTTTGTTTGTCATAAGGTTGTCTTACTACTTAAAAAAAAACCAACTGATTTTTTCTTTAATATTTCAACTCTATGCTACTAAAATGACATTATTTTTCCTTATAATATTACCAGTTTATTCTTGTAAATTTATTCTTTCATTTCTGCTATTTTTTTTTCTCCAACTACTGCAACTTTCTTGTAAAATTTCTTGCTTGTTTGTTTGTTTGTTTGTTTATTTGTGCGTTTTAAGCTGCTATCATCTTGCAATTATGGCTCTATTGCCATAACATAGAACTGACAAGATAACTTTTTCCGCATCCTAATTTCCCAAGAATGACGACTTTATTTGTTGTTTTGTTTGTTTTTTGCAATATTACAACTTTAATTGATGTGACTAAAATGACATTATTTTTCCTCAAAATATCACACCTAAAATTACGACTTTTTCTCGTTAGATTACAACTTTTTTCCTTTTAATATTTTTACTTCAGTCTTGTAAAATTACAGCAAATGTTTCCATTTTTGCTGTTGTTGTTGTTTTTTTTTTAAATTATATTTTTAGAATGTGCTGCAGGTGAATAACAACACAGCCACAGGCCGCAAATGGCCCCCGGGCAGCACTCTGGATGCTCCTGATTTAACGTATACTACATAACCATATACAATAATATAATAACCTAATAATAGTTAAATCCATATTGTGTAGCTAAATATGCTTACTAAATGAATACAGTAACATTCATTGCATGCACTGGTATGAGACATAAATACTTTGACTCTTATCTTTGTCATCTTTTTATTTGCTTGTCTGCCACCGCGGGCCTCGGGTTACGACTGAGTTCCGTTCCGAGACTGTGCGAGGAAGTTGAGTGGGTGACAATATCTTCAACTTCTGACTACAACGTGTGTGAAATATTTGGTTTGTTGACTGATTCAGGCATCACTGTTTGGGCAGAGGATGGTGACATGTCACAGGAAGAGAGTAGACCTACCCCCTCCTGGTCCGAGGAACATTGCGAGGAGCTGTGGGATCGCGTGGAAGGAGTGCGACACAAGCTCACCCGCATCCTCAACCCGGCCAAACTCACCCCGTATTTGCGTCAGTGCAAGGTCATTGATGAACAGGACGAAGACGAGGTGCTCAACTCCACCCAGTACCCTCTACGCATCAGCAAGGCCGGTGAGAAGAAGCAGATTACCTTTTAAGTCTAAACATTGTCATGATCGGTTGTCCTCTGAGGTATACGTCTACATTTTTTAGCATGCCTCTTTGTGAATTTGAAGACACAAAGCAGTGTTTTTGTGTTTAAACTTTACCAATGTATGCACGAATGAGCTGACAACAGGTGTGGCAGTGAGGCAAACAGGTAGGAAGGAGCATAATGAAAGCCTTCGCTAAATAAAGGGGAGTCTAATGCAGAACAGCAGAATGAGGACGAACATCTGGTCCAACAATGAGTTCATGTGGTTGGTATTTCATTGTCAAAGTAGAGGTTGAAATATACTCGCCAGCCATAAAATTCTGTATAACCGCACACGTCTAGTGAGATCAAACACAAGAGCTGTGCGAAAATTTCTTTTTATTTTAAAGTAGTAATTTAAAGTACCATCTTTTCTGGACTATAAGTCGCGCTGCAGCAGGGGTGTCCAAAGTGCGGCCGGGGGCTGTGTGCGGTCCTTGGCAGTTTTTTTTACTGTCCCGTTATTGGCACGTTCTAAAAATAGAATTTAAGAAGGTGTCACGCCCTGCTGGACAGGAGCTCGCGTCGCCTGTCCTGCGCCCTTATTTTGGCGGGCTGCACTTTCTCCGGGGAGGAAGAGGCAGCCGCGTCACGCCCGGTGGTCGCGCAGCTGCGGACAATTATTAGTGGCTGTTAAAAAGCAACAATAGCGATGAACCGGCGC
This sequence comes from Dunckerocampus dactyliophorus, assembly GCF_027744805.1. Classification (NCBI taxonomy): domain Eukaryota; kingdom Metazoa; phylum Chordata; class Actinopteri; order Syngnathiformes; family Syngnathidae; genus Dunckerocampus; species Dunckerocampus dactyliophorus. Next base: position 17,885,155 of record NC_072836.1, read on the forward strand.
TTGGTTCATCGCTATTGTTGTCGTTGTTCCTCGTCTCCTCACCGGTGCTGTCACCTAAAGTATAGACTTACCTGTTGATACTACTATTTTCCACACAGCTTTTCCCTCCTGTTTTTGAGTTCCTGCACAATTAAAGACTCATTTGCACGTCGCTGCCTCTCTGTCTCTGCATACCGGGGGTCAAGCTTCCGACAGCTCCAGCCTATTCGTAGCAGAAGGAAACTAAAAGAAGAAAAAAAACAGCAAACATGGACAAATCAGCAGTAACTTTACAAGACTAAAAAGAGACAAAAAAGTTGTAATCTAACAAGACAAAAAAAAAATTGTAATTTTACAAGTTTAACATTGTAATATTATGTCATTTTTGTAGCATTTTGTAGCAGCATGTTGTCATTAAGCATTTCTGTGTGGAGATTGCATGTTCTCCTCGTGTGTGCGTGGGTTTGCTCCGGGTACTTCGTTTCCGCCCACATTCCAAAAACATGCATGTTAGGTTAATTGGCGACTCTAAATTCTCCATAGGTATGAATGTGAGTGTGAACGGTTGTTTGTCTATATGTGCCCTGCCATTGGCTGGCGACCAGTCCAGGATGTACCCCGCCTGTCGCCCCAAGTCAGCTGGGATAGGCTCCAGCAGTATAGAAAATGGATGGATGGATGTTGTCATTAAGTCGTTATAGAATAAAGTCAAAATATTATGGCAATAAAGCTATAATTACGAGAATAAATTTATAAGAAGAAAGTTGAAATAGTAACAAAAAACTCATATTCTAATGAGAAAAAAAGTCGCAGTTCTGAAGTGGTCATATTATGAGGAAGAATAATGTCATTTTGGTAGCATAGAGTTGAATTATTAAAGAAAAAATACCTTATTTTTTAAAAGTTGTAAAATTATGAGAACAACCAAAACAAAATGAAGTTGTCATTTTTGGAAAATTAGTGTCGCTTTACCAAATACGAAAGTGGCCCTTGCATCTTTTCATTTTTCACTATGTAGCCCACGGTGGAAAAAGTATGGACACCACTGGTTGATGATGTTATTACGCATACCTGTCAACCCTCCCATTTTCTTTGGTTAACTTCCATACTTTGCCCTTCTTTCTCGTAGCGCTCCCATTTAATCATCTTCATGTAAATTACCGGTATTTTAACTTTCATCAACAAAAAAAAGGCCTTTCTCTCTGGAGGTGACAATGGTGGCGCGGTCTACGCTTGAGCCACAGCAATGTACGAGTGTGATGGTGCACCGTATTGGCAACCCCCACGTTATTGCAGTTCTTCAGACTTTCTTATCCATTTTTTACAGGCCGTTTGCTGGACATTCTGCGTTGTCAGGGCCAGCGAGGTCTTCAGGCCTTCATGGAGTCCCTGGAGTTTTACCATCCGGAGCAATACACACAGCTGACAGGAGAGCAGCCGACACAGCGCTGCTCCCTCATTCTGGGTAAAAAAGCAACCACTGATGCACAGATTGCATTGCCTCAAACAACATAAGCAATGCAACGCATATCACCGTCATGTCTCTCAGGCTTGCGTGCAATGCAATGCAATGCTAACCACCTGTCCTCACAGATGAGGAAGGCCCAGAGGGTCTGACTCAGTTTCTGCTGCTTGAGGTCCGCAAATTAAGAGCGCAGCTTCGAAACAGCCGGATGTGTGAACGCCGTTTGTCTCAGCGCTGTCGGGTGGCGGAAGAGGAACGTGGCCGTGCTGAACGTAAAGCTCAGGAGTTGCGTCACGACAGACTGCAGCTAGAAAGGTTTGTCTGACTTTTTCTCGGTGATTAGTTTGAAAATCTGCTGTCAGTGCTTTTGAATACAAATAAGCCTATTAGGTTGTCCCGATACAAATTTTTCACTTCTGCGATTCCGATAATCATACATACTCTTACTTGTTTAGTAGCATGGAAAGTTAAAAAGGCGTGATCGAGTAATATTACTCAAATAGTGAACAATAGTCAGCTGTACTTCCTCGTGCATTTGTTGGATAGTTTTACCGAAAATAGGCATAATGTAGCGAAGCTCAAGGTGCTCAATGAAGCTCTAAAACCCGACATTCCTCACTTCCGACAGGGGCAGGCTCTTTTCTGTCATAGCGGATGGCTTCTACCATCCCGTGGGAGTTTCTCACGCTTTCAAATGTTTCAGGAATCTTCAGGTTAAAATCTTCAGGTTCAGGTTAAAAAATCCTGCTTCAAATGCACAAAGAGGTTGGTTCATATTAAACTTTGGTGCCACTACGGGAAATTTGTGCATGACAAGTTTTGCACTCAGCTACTGCATAACATCTTTTCTGGACATTAAGGAGAAATACTGCCACATCACTGCTGCTCCTTGCTAAACACGCTACCGCACGCTGTTGTTGTCATTACGTGGGCACTACATGCTGAATAGAAGCGCTGCACGCACCCTGGATTGGACTGCTTGAATCCGAGTGCCAATATCAGAGATTTTAGATATAATCTGATATCCAGTATAACCCGACTTTTCAACTATTTTAAATATGTCTCAGAGGTGCTGAGACATATTTAAAATAGTTGAAAAGTGTTTATCCATGCCTGTCTCAGATGCAACGCAACATTAAGGAGTGGGGGATGACACAAACTAGCAAAGCTGTGTGAGGTACAGTGCTATCGTTACAGTCACATTTTAACAGCAACATCATGCAAGGTTAGCCTATTTGCAGAACAAAACTAAACGACGAAGCTGAAAGATCCCACGTCTGTAGCTGACTGATCGTTGGCAGAAGTCAATGCTTTATTTTAGGATGTGTAGCGAAGCCTGCTTTTTTTTGTGGTGGCCTCATCTAGCTATGAGTGGGCCAGTGGTGGATTAAAAAGTAAATTTAGCAAAATAAGACACCTTCAAGGTATTTATTATAAAACATGGCACAGGGTAAATGGCGGCTGATGTATTTTTACCACAAAGAGGACTACGGTCATGTACAGTCACATATTTTCAGCAAAATGTAACACTATATCGATGATTTTCATAACTGTGGTACTTTTGGTCACAGTGATCATTATCCAGTCACCCCTCTTAAATTGGTTCCGCAATATAGGATCCAGTGTTAATACTGAAAACTGAATATTTTTGTATTTACATAATAGAAAACCTGCTTATGGCTTTCTAAATACGTTTTTTAACATTATTATAGCGCTGTAGACAAGGAATAACACACCTATTGTCACTTTCAAACGCCTGTTATTCATTGTTTAAGCCACATTGCAACTCTTATGCTGCAGGGACTCGAGACGGCTGCTAGGTAGCAATCTAGCAAGCTAACAAAGTAGCGAGTTAGCGAGCTAACCAGTTAGCCTCAAATTTAGAAGTCAAAAATTGACCAGTTCAATGTTTTATGTCATTACTGCCGCCTAGTGACCAGAATACTACACATCACTTGTATTTCGATATGTTTTGACCAATAATAGACCATAGTCTACCACAAAACAGCGATCACTTTTTAATTAATTAATTTCTATAGTCGATAATGGACCCACAATATTGCGAGGGACAACTGTGTTACGTGTTCATAGTGCTCAATACTCGTTATGACACCACACCGCATTTTAGCATAGCAGCATAAGGAAGGACAAAACCTTTGGTTTTTTTTTGTAAAATATACCATAGTTGATTTATGATTTTCAGGCTTCGTCAAGACTGGGAGTCGGCCAGCCGAGAGCTGGGCAAGCTGAAAGACAGACATCTGGAGCAGTCCCTGAAGTACTCCAGGACACTGGAGGAGCAAAGCAAAGCCTCCATGCGAGAGAGAGAACTGCTCAAGCAAGTGAGTAATCGACATGTTTCTTTATGTACTAAATACTGCAGCTCAGCAGGGCGATACGCCGCGGTGTATCTTTCTTTCGAAATGTGCATAAGTGGCACATCAGCAATGGGAAAGGAAATGGATTTACTTTAGTTGCCACACAGGTTCTGCGCTGGAATTGAGCCATACAACAATTGTCATGTCAGAAAATTTCACAATGTTAGCATATGTTACAACACAGGGGAACATAATACATTTGATGAGGACACAGGAGGCCGGAAAACCCCTCTTGTGCCCACAGAAGAAGTCCTGATGCGCCGGCCCAAACAAACAAAAGAACAGTAAGGTGAACAGGCCAACCCTATAGAGCAGGGGTCACCAACGTGGTGTCCGCGGGCACCAGGTAGCCCCCGGACGACCACATGAGGTGCCCACAAGCCTGCTTTTCATTCAGGTTTTCAGTTAATAATGTGAGAACACTAGAAAGAAAAGTATTCTGAAACATAAAATGTGAGTTGTGGATACCAGCATTTTGTGAATGTTTTGGTAAAACAAGCATATTTGATCTGTTTGGGTTGAAATAAGGTAGGAAAATCATTTCTACAAAAATGAGTAGCTCGTGGCCATTTTCATTTTCTAAAAGTAGCTCTATAGCCCTAGCTATAGAGGGCCGACGTCCTGTCACCTCACCGCTACCCCTAAACGAGAAAAAAGACACAACTAAAACCGTAAACACAACCAAAAACAAAAACAGGACAGCCTGTCACACCAGGACAAACAAGAACTAAAAACTAAAGGAAAAACCCAGTCCAATGTTCAGCGTCATGCCAGCAAGAAGCAGCTGCGTGTCCCTGGAGCATGACGGGGTGGGAACGAGCCCCGAGTAAGGAGCGGAGAGCAAGAGCAAGCCGAGCACACCTGCACACATTTATATGCTCCAGAGAGGGCGGGGCCAATCAGCTGCTTCCTACAAGAAATAAACACAAATAGATCAAGCACATTAACCAACACATAGCATGTGTTTTGATGACGGCTGTGCTTTGTCCCCTTACAGGTAGAAGAGCTGAAGTCCAGGTTGACGGAGGCAGAGACACAAACTGTCAATGCTGAAGGAAGTCTGACTCCAAACAAAAAGAGCAGCCTGCTGTCCACTGGAGGACATGGTTGTCCACCAGCTTTACCAGAAAAGCCACCGTACCGTATTGAGGATCTGAAAAGAGAGAACAAAGGAGCTCAGATGAGAGATCCAATTCCCTCTTCTGGCGTCATAGTATGTTCGTTGTGTTAGTTTTGTGACACAGTTTTTTTGTTGTTGTTGTCATTTGCTACCTGAATGAGACTTTTGTGGACATTGAGGTTATTTTGCATTAGGATATTTTGCAATTTATGTAGTAAAAATATTGTTTGATGTTTCTTTAAGGCACTGATGGATATCCTGCAGCAGGATCGCAGAGAGGCTGCAGAGCAGAGACAGGAGCTCTGCAACATCATCACCAGACTTCAGGGGGAGATACAGAGCACTGAGGAGCACAGGGACAAGGTGACCGCTTGCTCTTTAATACTGTGATTTAAACATGAACGTGTTATACTATGAATGAATGACACACCGGTAAACTATGTTTGTAGCTACAATCACAGTGCGAGCAGCTACAGCTGAAGGTGAGGACTCTCCAGCTGGACTGGGAGACAGAGCAGAAGAGAAGCATGTCCTACTTTAACCAGATCATGGAACTGGAAAAGGAGAGGGACCAGGTCAGTGATTCATGGTTCATGCAAGTCTTTAGATAATACCATACTTCCCTCCCCTTGCTCCATTTTCTTTCAGGCTCTGCGCAGTCGCGACAGCCTGCAGCTGGAGTACACCGACTGTCTGCTGGACAAGAATCGGCTGCGCAAAAGCATCGCAGAGTTGCAAGCCAACCTGGAGCAGCAGCAGAGGGAGCTAGAGCGAGAGACGGAAAAGCAAATGGAGCAGCGGAGTCCCTGCTTGCACTGTGTAAGTAAACCACTCGATGTACCTGCTTGACATACGTACAGTTTATTGTCCTTTCTTTACTGTATCATGTACATCTTTGTTCAATTTTCTGGCAATGTTACGCTAGGCCAACGTTACGCTATTTATGTACAGTAAGTGGTGTTCGAACCCGTCCTTTTAGCAGGGCGAAGTCCACCTCGATTCTTTTGTTCTAACAGCTGTGAAATAATAAGTGTCTCAAGTAAAGTTTACAGTTTAATAGTAAAAGGACCAGATAGAAGCGATTGCAATGCCAGCCTTGGAGAGAACGGTCAGCCCAAAGGCCAAAGTCTAGCAAGGTCCAGGCGATCTCTAAAGTGAAGCTGAGTTTCTTCTCCTCATGAGCCTGCTGTGGAGGCGGTCCCAATGGTCAGGAAACTTCCCGTTAACTGAAAGGGTGACTCATAATGAAACTCTGCGTGTGTGTGTGTGTGTGTGAACAGTATTCCTTTGGTGCCAAGTCAAAGGTCTTGGTGAATGTGTTTATCTCTCTGTTATAGATAAGCACAGGCTGCAAAATCCAGAACGTAGTGGAACATATTCCATTCCTAACAGCGGCACAGATATTGCTATCACACTTTGTGCTGAAAAACTTCACCATAGCAAACTGTGAGGTGTCACAGTTCTGCCTAATTATCATCCGCAACAAAAATGGCAGAGGAGACTTAGCAGTAGCTCTGTAAAGTCCTGACCCAACCTGCAAACCAAAATATGGAATTTGGCACCTGACACTGTATGCTTTGTGCATTGTGTGGGTGTGGGATTTGGATTGTGTTGCATGTACAACAGCAAACAAGAATTCCCCTATGGCGATAAATAAAGCAAAGTCATTTGGAATTATTATTATTATTGTAGCAAGTACAGTCATAAAAAATGTAATTTTTTTGTATCTGCTCCAGTCCCACTTGTCTCTGTGCAGTGAAGACCAATGCTACGGCCCCTGCTGCTCCCTCGGCCTGGACCTGAGCCTTCCGGCTAATGGTTCCCATCTTCAGTTACGCAAGGTCCAATTTTTCATTATTATTGTTATTATTATAGTAACAGGTTGTTACTGTTGTGTGCCATAACAGGATCATCTGCACATGACATAATGGTTTTGGGAGTAGACATGTTGGGCTTGTAGATGAGGCTATGTCTGGAATATAAATTGGAGACTTCAAAGTCAACTAAGACAAGGACCCTAATATGTTCACATCGTGTCAGACATTGTATAATATTCTAATGCAACTTTCTAATGCAACTCCCATGTACAGTAAGTACATGAAGTCACTCTTTTGGTTAGAGCTCACACTTTTCTTCTCTGCGCCACAGGGGCCTTCTAGAAGCCAAGCCAATGACAACTTGGAGAGTAGGTTGTTTTCACTCACAAGCCTGAAGATGATTACCAAGTTTGTGCAGGACAATTATACGTAAATGCTTCATTTTCTAACTTGGATATCCTGTCTGTTCCTTCACAGATTCTCATTCTAACTCTGAGGAGAATCTGCTGTCGTCAGTGCGTATCACAGCTAAGGCAACTTTGATATTTTGGAAACCAACACCTGTACAGTATATATGCTAATAATCTATGTCAAGATAAAACTGCATGTCCGCTTTGTGATATAGGTGAAAAAGCGTATTATTAGTATGAACTTTGGTCTTTGCTCTTTTTTTACCATTTCTGCAGTTGTTTTTTTCCATTTTCCAAATATTTAAACTTCCTTCTTAATCTTTGTAAATGTTCTTCCTGTAATATTATGACTTTATTCCTATAATATTCCCATAGAATTATAACTTTTTCCCAAAAATTACAACTTTATTTTGTTTTGTTATATATAAATAAAATCTATATAAAATGTTCTTTAATATTTCAACTCTATGCTACCAAAATGACAATATTAGAATATTACGAGTTTATTCTTGTAAAATTGCGACTTTTTTTCTTGCTAGAATACGACTTTTTTCTCTTAATATTACTTTATTTTCATTAAATTACAGCAGTTTTTTTCCATTTCTGCTGTCAACTGTGTCAACTTTCTTCTTGTAAATGTTCCTCTCGTAATGTTACAACTTATTCCTCATAATATTACGTTATTCTCGTAAAATTATGACTTTTCTCGCTAGATTGCAACTTTTTTCTCATTTATTCTTGTAAAATTTTTGCTGATTTTTCACATTTTTTCTCTTGTGTTTTTTAGGTTTCTTGTTAAATTATATTTTAATAATAATATATATTTTTTTTTTTTAAACGTACGCGGGCCACAAATGGCCGCGGGCCTCACTTTGGACACCTCTGCACTAAAGGAACAGCTAAAGACAAGAGTGGACATGATTTCTCTTTTTACCTTTGTCAGACAGAAGATAATGAGAAGGAAATAAATCGCCTTTCAACATTCCCGTTCCCCCCTTGTATGAACTCCATCAACAGAAGATTCAACACTGAGTAAGTTTTATCAGCCTCAGTTAACCAAACCACTGCAGGCATTTTGTAACGTTCCCTTTTGTAAAGGTTCGACTTGGACTCTTGGGGTAGCGATGAGAATGACAACATTGCAGGTATTGTTGATTCTGGCATGGTTTGTGGACCACAACCAGTGGAACCATTGTAGATTTAAGTTGATCTAAATTGTCTTTCAGGTGAACAAAGTGAACCTTCTCTATGCGATTCCTGGAACTCCCTACACTCTCATCTCTTCCCCCCTGACCTGGTCAACCTGCCGGTTGTTAACTCACATCGACACAGTCCCAGCAGTCCCAGGTAGCTGCTGCTGTCGAAAAAGCCAGTAAACACATTGTCAAACTGTGCAAGCACTGCATTCACATCATGCAGGAGTGTTCAAAGTGCATCCCGGGGGCCATTGTCAGCCCACGGCTTGTTTTTATTGGTCCTCATATTGTAAAAATAAAATGAACGACTTATTAATGAGATATATTATTAAATATTACTCTAATGATTGGATCAGATGGCTTATTGACCTACATTGGATTTGTCTTAGCATCGTTAATGGTATTTATGGTGAACGTTGAACGTTGTGATCATTATTTTTATGGACAGAATTACTAGGCACAGGAAGTGGGAGAAAAGGTGGATTTTGGGTTTGGGTAGTTTGCCAGTTAAGGCGGCTCGGCATCTAGTCCAGATGCCTCCTGGATATCTCCCGAGTGAGATGTTCCGGCATCTGGGGTAGACATAGGGCACGATATAGGCAGCTGACTGGGAACGCCTCTGTGTCCCCCCGGTGGAACTGGAAGAGTTGGCCGGAGACTGGGAGGACTGGGCTTTCCTGCTGAGACTGCTGCCCCTGTGACCCGGATTAATGCACAAAATGTATTAAAGTTTGGACAACCCTGACAAAATGCATTCCACATGCATGAAAACATGGAAAAATAAACCATAAGGGTCCAGCTTTTGCTTTTACAGGCCAAGCCTTGTGTACACATTTACATCATCAAAATGCATTATTTCTTTTAGGATACCACCAGTCTCTCCAACCTCGAGTCCCCCTATCCCACCCACGCATGGAAGAACCACCCTGGCTGATGATATTACAATCATTGGTGGAAATCAAACAGGGATCTTTGTCAGCTATGTTAAAGCTGGTTCAGTAGCAGAACAATGTGGACTAAAGGAGGGAAGTGAGCTCCTTGAGGTATGGATCTTAAAGTGTAAATTGCGGCCATGAGAAGTCTTTACGGACACAGTAAAAGAGTTGCTGTTGTCATATTTTTTCGTGTCCAGCTAGAGCGGGTTCTGTTTGGTGGGGGAAGTGTTCTGTTCAGCCAGTGCACTGCTGAGGTAGCGCACTTTTCTCTCCAGTGGTGGACTGAACCTTCCACGCTCAAACACCAGAGCAACCAAGCGGGTGAGTCTGCACTGCAGTTTCCGCTCGCCGCTTATTTATGAATTTAGCTGAGGCGCTCCTGCTGCTTCCTGTCCTCAGCATACACCAAGCTTTGCTCCCAGCTCTCCTTGCCGACCTTCATGGGTGCCGACTCCTTTTATGTTCGGGTCAATCTCAACATCGAGCCTCTTGGTGACCCACCGTCTCTGGGTGTGTCTTGTGATGACATCATACATGTCACGGACACGCGGTGCAACGGGAAATATCACTGGCGCTGTTCCCTGGTGGACCCTTGCACAGCCAACCCGCTTCAGGCAGGAAACATGCCCAACTATAACAGGTGAGCCATGTACGTTTCATTAGTCAACTGGAGGGTTGCGGTTGTGGATGACCGCTATGTATCCCATGGGGCATCCTCCAACTGTTTACAGTAGGATTGTAACTTATACATTATTTAGGGCACAGCAGTTGTTAATTGTCAAGTTACGGAAAATGACCCTGAAGCAAAAGAACTTCAAAAAAAAGGTGAGCTTAGTCACATTTATATTCCAAGATGAGTTTGAATGATTGCTGTCCACCTATAATTGACCAATTTGTCTCCATACAGTTCATGAAGAAATGTTCTGGTCGTGTTCGACTCGTAAAGGCTGTGGACCCCACCTGCCGTGGAATTGGGTCCACAAAGCAGGTTCTTTACACACTGAACAAACGTAAGAACACTAATTCTCTCTTTTGTTGCGTAAAAGCATCATACTTTTGGGGCATTTTCTTGGTATTAAAAGGTTTACCCTTATGTGTGTGCATGTTTTCTCAGGGCACGAGGATCACTTGATCCCATACAGCTTAGTGCAGCCAGTGAAGGTTCACTCAAAGCGGCCTGTCATCTTCTCGCCATCTCTCCTCTCCCGCGACCTCATTGAGAGACTTCTGCAGCCTGTGGAGTCTGGTTTGCAATACAACACCTGTGCACCAGGTATGAGTAAGAGATTCAAATACAGTGGAACCTTTGTTCGCATCATCAATTTGTTCCAGAAGGTCAGACTCTAACCAAAATGTACTCTAACTACTGCTCTAACAACACTTCCAAATGATCTTTGACATACATGCAAATGCATATAAATGACAAATGACGAATAAATGAACATTTATCATCACCTTTACCTTAACTGAAGATGTGATTGTTGACAATGATGTGGCATCAAGATCCACTCGGGACCACATTTGCGTCTTGCTAATTCGATAGTGTTTAGGGCTGTCTTCAACTAGAGTCGAATCTGATTTGTTAGATTTTGTCCATAGTAGACTACTCGTCGAATGTTGTTGCTGTCTAGCCATGTTTCAGTGATAATCATGATGCAGTCCAAAGGTCTCTTACTGTGGGGGCCATAGAGTCGTATGTTGTCCATTGCATTCACCAAAGGCCGCACATTAGCGGAGAAAATGCTGGAGAGTCTGCACAGTGTTAGTTTGAGCTTAGCTCGTAATCCTTCGCGCCTTCTCGACGCCGCCTGTGAGCGCTTCCGCCCGGCTGAGTGGTGTGTGTAGACTCCTGTACTCTGGGGATCTCAGGGTCGAGTCAAACATTGGTGATAAAAACGTTGGCACTGCAAAAGTCCAAACGTCCAGTGTCCAAAGCTCTTGACGGGTATAAGATGTTAAACCAAAACTGCTCTGTACAAACAGACCAGATATTAGCAAAATAATAACTACTAAACTGCAAATCTGGAAGAGACGTTGGGGTTTGCTGTGTGTACCCACCGCCGTCTTGCGTAAGTATAGGTCTTCTGTTAAACACACATGTCATTTTCAATTCTTTATTAACACAAATTAGGCTAATTTTGTATCAAATTAGGCTATTTATAACAAAACATAGACATTCTATGTAAAAACCATATGATTCAATGGCAAGATGGGTAGTCGAATCAGGCTGGTGTTTCTCACATTCTTTATCAAAATGCTGGAACTTTCAACGTTCTCTGGCTCCGTTGTGGGTTATTTTGCAGCCGTGATCAAGCGAAAAGCGGACTTGTGGTGTCACTGTGTTAGTTAGCAAAGAACGACAGAGTCAACCGCTGATGACATCAAACACGGGTGACGGAGCTGACTTTCGGTTCCTGTTTCCATGCATTGGCACGCTATTAGGCTGCTAACAAGGACGTTTTGTGCTAAAAATATATTAAGAACATTGTCAGACACACGCAGTGTATTAATAACGCGACAAGACGCGCCCCATATTGTACGCTAAGTGGAAAATGTGGGAAAATGTTGCTGTAAATGTTAAACGTTAGCCAGAAAACACGCTAGCCGGGACATCTGCTAACTGAGGCCCCACTGTACAGTACATTTTTACATAACACACTGCAGTATTCTCACCCGTCTCTAACATAAATTGTAGAGACGATACCTGCATCTGAGAAGAGAGACAAGAGAATATTTTTGTTGGATTCCCACGCTCAAGAGCCAGCGCTGGGCATACGGCTACAGTCCATACAGGATGTCATCAGCCAGGTGAAGCCACGCTTTCTCTGTTTATCGACATTTGGCATTAAAATGTTTAACACGTTCACTACTGTACTGAAATGCAAGATACTGAAGCTACAGTAATAACATTAACTGTCACAGCTCATCCAAATGTGCCTCTTTTATATCTGCTATAGGACAAGCATTGTTTGTTAGAGCTGGGGCTGCCCTGTGTTGAGGGTTTGCTGAGACAAGGGATTTACCCCATTGTCATCCGCATCCTCCCGAAGAGTAAAAAACACAAGAAGCTGAGGTAGGTGGGGTGTCACTGGTTTGCAGGGCTTTTTTGAGGCCATAAACGAGCTTTGGTTTGTGGCCAACCAAATGACACACACTCCTACTACTGAACAAACACACATATATGCTGCATAATAAGGATAACAACTGAATTAATCACAAACCTCTTTAGTTAGGTCTAAGTAATCTTTCGTTTACTGCGGTTAATTGGTTCCAGATGAAAAATCACGGACTTTCTGATCATGCGCCCCCCCCTAGCGGTTATGACCTGAAACAAGCGCATAGAGGGTTCCTACCAGAAACTCGCCCTGCTGGTTTGGTATCCTGTTCAGGCATCGGCATAAGAATCGACTCCATCTTGTAGGCCTCGCCTGTTATTTTGATCAATATGTATCAATAATAAATATACATTAGAATAACAAATATTTTAAAATAACAGTTAATCTATGTACAGTATTTTGTCAAATGTCAATCGCTATTTAAAAAATATCTGATAATAACCAAGCATAGTAATTGATTTTATTTATTTTATTAAATATTTGATCAGTGATGTACCATTTGTGCGGAATTAATTATTGGTTACTTGTGCCTTGGACGTGATTGAGGCACAATGAAGTGCATCATTTGGCCGCAAAGGTCAGTTCAGTCCCGACTAGAGTGCAGCCTGAAGAACATGTATCATCGTTTCAATTTGTTTTCTTACAAAGCACTTTGTATTTAATTATCACAGTAAAAAAAAATTCTTAAAATATATATATCTGGAGAGACATTTTTCCTATTACTTTCTGCCATCATATAAAAAGTATTAAATTAATTGATCACTACTTTCCCCTAGAGTGGATCAAGGGGATTTAGTCATACGCCCATCCCCAATCATAACAGAATATCATTTGCTTTAAAAAGTGAAATTTATTTGACTTTGTGGGTTATTTTGCATATTACGCATAGGCATGCAATTTGTCAGGCTATTCAACAATTTTCTCTCACTTGTCCACCATGAAAACAGAAAGTTTTTTCCACGGTGTGGAGACGAAAGCGTGATGGAGGAGATGTGCCAGACAGAGGAGTTGCAGCTGGAGACTCTGCCACTGCTCTACCCCACCTTGGAGTCCAGCACATGGAGCTGCATGGAGGAGCTGCTGGCGGCCATACGCAATATCATCATAAGCCAGCAGATGGCAGTAGCATGGGTTGAACTAGACCGGCTGCAGTAGAGTAGAAAGAAAGTGTTATTTAACAGAATGTGTCGCTAAACCACAACCAGAGTTGTACAGTACATTCCTGTCAAATTGACTTTTAATCCACCTGGGTGTGACCAGCAATGCCAACATTCTCAATGGTTATGTAGAGCCAAAAATATTTTTGGCACAAACATGGCTGGACTTGTTCGCTATTCAAACATGGCTGTGCTTACTGAGCTTATTACTACATGAAACTCATGAGAATATAACAGCTCTTTCCTCAATGGATTCAAGATCAACATTCAAGATTCTTGTACTCGCTGCCAATGTAATTGTTACCAGCATTATAACCAGCAATGTGCACATTTTTAGTCATTTGAGTCACTGGTCGTTAAGGGCGTACTCACACTAGGCCGCACTGTGCTGGACATGGACACGAATCCCTCTCCCTTTCCTGGCCCCCGCTGGCCTGTGCTCACACTGAGCACGGGTGCTTGTCCCATCACTTCAATTCTGATGGATTACGGCTTTTTCCCTGACTTTTTGGATTATTCCTAGTCTTATTCCAAGTCGTTCTGAATATTTCTTTCGCGTAAGGTGGCAGCTGTCATTCATTAGTAGTGAGAGGAGCAATCACATGATATAAAGGACACCTCTTAATTGCAAATACTGTATGAATGTAGTGTAGTCGCGAGTGAGTGAGCCTGCTGTGGGTTTGACTTTGGGAATATCCATGTTCCCCTTCTTTTGTAATGCAAATGTGAGAAGTGGGCTCAGGGTCGGAACAATTGGCGTAGTGTGAGTAGGCCCCTATATTTGCTTTGAGGACACAAAAAGATGTATTATGCATTTTCTTCAAATGATCTAATCTGGTGTGCAAATAATTGCTGAATACATATGAATATGTGCTTTCGACTAAGACAAGACATTGTGAACTGCAGTTTCATTGAGATATTTGAATAGGCTGTTCTTACTGAAGGTCAGCAGTGCTGCCTTTTTTACCTGTATATTTTTAGTAAAAAATAAATAATCACTCTTTTGTGCTTAAATTATGTGCCTGCCTAATATTTCTGAGCTGCATACAAAAGTAAAAAACGTTCAGACATACAGTAAGTGCAGTTTGATTCAGGTTAAATGCGAATAAAGTTGCAAAGACATCCACATTTTGTCAGAAAATAGGCTCTATGAAAAACCTGTACATACTGTAAATACCGGCTGTAAGACGTATAGCCACTTTGTTTCCATGTGTTATTTAGACATCGCCCCTGGTGGACGGCGCCAGTACTACAACATGCTCCTCCTCCCCTCTGTGATCAACAAGCAGCTGAGTGAAATGTTATGCTGGTTGGCTAAACCTCCACACAGAAGCAAAATGGCCGATAGTAAACTAACAGATCATACAGCGTCTGTCAGTCACCTAGGGGTTGTCTGTGTCTTGTTTACAGCCTGAAAACCGCAGTCGAGTGCAAAAGGATAGCAGACTTTCAGCAATTCTCTTAACATTAACGTTTCAGTGATGTCATTTCTTATCCAACTTAGCCTTGAAAGCCTCGAAGAACAAGCTCGCTAAGCTAGCTACCTTGCTAGCCGAAGGTCTGCGAGCAGTTTTTTTTTTTTTGCACAGACGCACTTTATTTCCGATGTGATTCCCGAGGTAAGTCCATGTTTGTATGAATATAATCGCTAGGTTTCAACGTTTTTGTGCTCGTTGTCGCGGGTACGCCAGTCACAAACAATTTGGCTCTGTCAGAATAGCTGCAAATGCGTTGCAACACTGGGGGACGTCACATTAGTGTATCGTAAATATAGATAAGTTATTGACATATGTGCACATAGGGATGGTTTACATTTTGTTTGTAGTTAGTGTGCATTATGTGTATTTTACGTATAAGCTACGTAAAATGGGTGTACTGTTTGTGAGTAACGGGTTTACGGACTTGACGTGCAGGCTGGATCTGTCGAGTGTTGAGCGGCAGGCACCTTGCTGTCTGACGGTCATGACCCCCTCTCCACCCCCGGTTCTTCCGGTCATTGCATCGGAGCAGCACAAGCTCTTTGGTCGGCTAGCTTCAGCTGTCGGGCTAATGTCCTTAGCTTATTTTGATGTTGGATGCGGGTTGGGTGTTTGTTATATGACTATAATCACGTATGGATTCCCAGAAGGCATGACAGCTGTTTCGTTAACGTTAGGTGAGATACAGGTGTGGAAGTGATAATAGCACATGGCAGGTTATGTTAATGCAGTATTTAAAACGACCCGGTTTTTTGTCTCTTGCATTATAAGCGTGAACATGTACAATTCCTGAATACCTGTCACACATTTGCATCACATGTTTGTTAGGAACAAATATTTTATTTGGTACACATTAGATTCTCACCTCCCCCTCCAAACCTTACTGGTAACCTGACGTGAATGTTGTCCTTCGATTTTTGGATCAACATTTGCAGTAAAAGTGTTATGCATTGATTAGTTAGAGCTCCAATAACACGGTGTCTTTTTAATTGCCATTGCACTGAAGGAAGCCAACTCCATAGAAATATAATCCATTTTTTATATGCCTCACACACTTATTAAAGGCATTTTACATGATAGAACGTACACAGCTGTAGATACTCACCACCAATGAATGATAATGAAAGATGATCAATAGGAGAACAGATGTAAACGGGTCCACGTTGTAGCCTTTAACTGCGCTTCCGTCTGCTGTGCCGCGTTCTCCATCTCCTTCTAAACCAGGGGTGCCCAAACTTTTTCCACCGAGGACTGCACACTGAAAATCAAAGGATGCAGGGGGCCACTTTGTAATTTTTATGTATTTTTTTTATTTTGTAAAAAGGCTAAAAATTATATACGGTATATATTTAAAGCTATAGCTTTGCTTTATTATTCATTATTAATGTCAACATTTCAGCTTCTTCTCTTTACATTTTGCTGTCTTTCCCCATTTTTGCTCGGGTTTTTTGGTTTAATAACCAACTCGCTGCAAGTTTTGACTCTCCACAGCCACACAGGGCGCCGCCGTCTTACACTTTACATCACTTTGTTACGTCGTACATCTATGCTGTGCTCTAAGCTGTATTATTGTCAGCTGGGGGTGAATTAGATGGGTTTTCTGCAAACAAAACAGCCTCTTTTTGGAGAGAAAAAGCAGAAATGGGCAGGTCTTTCCACAAATAAGAAAATCTTTTTTGTTTTTTACCAAACATGCACCAATATTTACTACTACGGTACAATGAGTTATTCAATTTGTATGTCACATGTTTCCTTCACAGACAGGAGAATCAGGAAAGGGAACAGCAGTTAATGGAAGACAAAAAAAAGAAGAAAGACGATAAGAAGAAAAAAGAAACCTCTCAGAAGGTCAGCACAGATGTGATAACGTGAACAGTAACATGTCTAATGCAGAAATCATTTGCAGATGCTCACGAGTGCGATTTTTGAGCCAAAAACGCTCGATCGTTTCGACCTTTGCACCTTCTGCTTTATAGCTGACCCATTTGCTCTCTGTATTTTAGGTGGCAGAGCAGAAAATCAACGGTAAATATAACCTTTTTGGTCATTTGTCATTATTCCATGTCCATAATGGGGCAGATGCAGCAGAGTTAAAATGGGAGTTCCCCTTGAAGAATTCTAATCAGTGTAAATGTAAATGTAAAAAAAAATAATGGACTAATTAAATGAAGAATCTCACTGATATGGGTTATATTTGTTGCTCTTGAATAATTGATGCCCCTTAATTTTCCAGTGCCAGAATCATCCAAGCCCTCTGGTTCACAGCAACTCACCACCCCAGCCTCAGTCTCCCCCAACCCTGGCCCCAGTGCCCCATCATCCCCTAGTCCTGGTGCCACTGGGCTTTCTGCACCTGTTCCTCCTGGTGGCGGGAACAATGCAAAGCAGCGGACTGCTGTGGCCAACGGACAGCCCTCCTCCCCTTCTGGAAACCAAACCGCCCAGCAGCCGCGATACATGTCCAGAGAGGTTCCACCCAGATTTCGCTGCCAGCAGGACCATAAAGTGCTACTGAAGAGGGGGCAGCCACCACTGTCCTCCATGCTGCTTGGAGGAGGTGGGGGAGACGATAGCACTGGTGGGGCCAGGGTCGGGAGTGGCTGGGGAGCCGCTCCGCCTCTTTCCGGCCAAGATGCAGAAAACGCCAATGCAAACGCAGACACGGGTATGTTCAACAGCAAACATTTGCTTTGCTTGTACTACTGATGTCTGCTAATCCATTTCATATTTGTCTTCTTTTCTTTTTTCTAGATTCAAACCTGGGTTCATCCTCTCCTTCACCAACCAACACTTCATCTTCATGTGTGACTGGCCTGTTGTCTTCTTCATCGACTACCACTTCAGCTTATGCAAATTCCACATGGGGGGCAGGATCTGTCAGCCTGCCCTCCTCTCAGGGTTGTGACAAGATCATTGTGGACGAGACTGATCTGGACAACTGGCCTAGCATCCAAGGCTCAGCCAAATTGAGTTCTGATGGATCCGAAGGAGGGACGCAGGAGCAAGACCGCCCTGGTAACAAAAACAGTAGTGCCTCATGTAGTGAAAGAAACATCCAGCAGAGAGGAGGAGCAGGGAAAGTGGACAGTCCCTCCCAACCTTGTTCTTCTCCTCCTTCCTCCTCTTCATCACAAAATGAATGTGTTCCGACAGGAGGTGGTATATGGAGCTCTCCCACCACCTCTCAGGTGGAGGCAGGGTTTGGATCAGCAGCATTTTGTAATTCCAAAGTCTCCAATCTGCTTCCTGGGGCTCAAGAGAGTCCTGTGGATAGCAACAGCAGTCTCCCTGGTGCCATTTTAAACCCTAATGTGAACCCCTCTGCCTGGCCAGCACTGGTACAGAGGGAGGCATCGACTTCGGCAACTTGCAGCCGTCCTCTACACTTGTCCTCATTTCCCATCAGCACCACTTCTCTCGCTCTTGAGCTCACAGAGACAGCAGAAGTAGAGGTGACTCGAGAACTGCAGGAGTCCTTGGAAAACCCAAGCCAAGAGCTAAGTTCAGGTGGAGGATCACAGGAAGCGGGACCGGGACCAAAAAAAGATGTCGACGAGAGGGATGCAGAGTCTGACGTCAAAGGAGAAGGGAATGGGAATAACGCTGGCTCTTTGTCTTCCTCCGGTGCCTCTTCCTCATGGAGATCTTTACCTGCGGCGCCCTCTACCCACAGAACAGGTGCTTCACAGGAAGATCAGTGGGGTGGAGGAGAGACTCAAGCCCACGGGCAGGAAGGGAATCTGTGGGGCTTTGGTAACCAGGGTGACAATACAGGGTGTGGAAGAGGAAGGGGTGATATTGGCTCAAATACCCAAACGGTATCTCAGGGAGGTTGGGAAGACAGGAGTTCAGAAACAGAGTGTGGTGACATAGCCGAATGTGTAAGTTCAAGTAACTTAGCAATAGCAAGTGGAAAAGGAGGAGGTGACAGCAGTAGTAGTGGAGCCAGTGAAGGTGGCAGAGGCAGTGCTTTGTCAGACTCTGCTTCACCAAAGTTTGCAACTATGGAAAATGCTTGGGACAATCAGAAAGCGATAGAAAGTGGTGATGGAGTAGAACAACAAGAAAAAGGCCCTGACGGACCAGCCTCCTCGAATGGCGATGGAGCTGAAAGTGGTGGAGAAGGGAGTGGTAGTGCGCAGGGCAAAAAGGATGGGGCCCAGTCTGTGCTCCACCACTCCCAACAGACCTCCAATGCTGAAGTGGCCTTACTTGGCATGCTCAATCGATCTGACCTGGATCCCAGGGTTCTGTCTAACACGGGATGGGGACAGACACAGATTCGTCAGAATGTGGCCTGGGATCTGGATAAGACCCCAGGAGTAGGAAGCAGAAATGACAAAACTTCATCTTCCACATTCTCATCAGGAACAATGAACACCAATAGTCGCAGTTCTGGGTACATGTCTAATTCCAGGGTAATTACTAATGATCAGTCTGCCAGCAGCCACACTGACAGCATGAACTCTGTCTCTGCTTCAGCGAGGGAGTCATGGGATGGTGGTTCTACGCACGTCACTTGTACTTCTCCCATGTCTGATGGCATTATACAGAAGCCAGGATTGCCTGCTATGGAGGGCACTAAAGGAAAGGCAGCTCGTGGCTGGGGTGATGTTCCACCTGAGAATCAGGGCAAAGGATGGACTGAAGAACGATGCTGGGGGGACCATAGAGGAGGGAACTGGAGGGATAATGCGGAGCATAGCAGTGGGTGGACAGTCGGTCCAGAAGATAAAGGGACGGGTGGCTGGAAGGGAGCCGAAAGAGGAACGGTTGGTGGTTGGGAAGGAGACTGGGTCCAGAACGATTGCAAACCAGGCGGTGGGTGGGGAGATGGGCGAAACAGATCTGATAACAGATCTTCTTGGAGTAACCTGGATGAAGGCGGATCTCAACGGGGAGGTTGGGGAGGGGGAGACTCATCTAAGTCCCACCAGGACTGGGGGAGTTCCAAGCACACAGCAGCACAGACACCAAACAGCCAAGTGGCCACAATGAAAACCCCAAATCAGCAGCACCAATCACAGGGCCATCACCCACCCGGGGGAAATGCCCAAGGAGGCTGGGAAAGCCGGACTAATGTTGTAGGAGGTGGTCCACCATCCAAGAATCAAAACCAAAGTCCAGGCTGGATCTCTGGCCCGATACCACAGATTTCTGGGGATGACTCTGTAGAACCCAGTGGCTGGGATGAGCCCACTCCTCAGCCAGTCAGTCGCAAAATGGAAATTGACGATGGAACTTCAGCCTGGGGAGATCCTACCCACTATAGTGGCAAAAATGTGAACTTGTGGGACAAAAATAGTGCTTCACCTAGTGAAAGCCACAGTCAGCAGGCCCCAACACTGCAGCAGGCACCTCGACGACAGCAGGGTTTTCAACACAGGGACGTTAACTCTGGAAATGCAGCAGTTGGTAAGCATTAGTTGTACCATTAAATACTTTTATTTTACTCTGAATGGCATCCCTCTCTCTATGCTTTTGTATTAAACTTGTTAATTGTGAACTTGGAATGTTCATTTCCATAAATCCACAGGTCCAGGCATGTGGGGAGGGGGCACCCCATCTGTTGATAATGGCACAGCTGCTTGGAACCAAGCATCAGATACAGCTGCAGGATGGGGAGACGCAGAGGATCCTGGCAAAAGGTCTGGCTGGGGGAACCTGTCCCCCAACCCTGGTAATTCAGGTAAATGTTGTGGCTTCTGATTATCATTGCTAGAGTTTTTTTATCTTCATCGTTACAAAAAGCGTTTTATAGATGTTGGAAGAACAGTCATTTTGTAAAATATGCTTTTACCCAATTCGATAAGCAGTGTAACGTTCCCAAAATGTATTCATGGTCATCAGCTGCTGTTTTTTACACCACCACATTTTTTTGTGTAAAAATTGTATAATGGAGGATTTCTTTAGAAAAATATTCAATAACATTCCATCGTGAACATTTGGAAATATTTATTTAGATGTCAGTTGTGTCTGCAATGTTTCATTGATGACAACTTTCAACCTTACACACCTACATTGGTGAGCCATGGCACTCAGTCTGCTAATATTAGGCATGGTAGTATTGTCCTCAGTCCTTTTAATTATGTTAGTATGCTGCTATGCAATAGGCACATGATTTATTACACACAGTAACATGTTTAACATTGTACATTACTTGTATTGAAGGCACCAAGTCAATGGAAACCTGGGGTGGAAAGGGAGAGGGCTCAATGGCAGCCTCCCGCCATCCCAGCTGGGAAGAGGAGGATGATAGCGGGCCTGGGGTCTGGAATAGCACTGGCTCCCAAGGAAGTAGTTCCTCCTTCAACTCTGGAGGCTGGAGTCATGGAGGAAGGAGAGGCAACATAAAGGTTAGTAAAATAAAATAATAAAACGGCCCGATAATTTGACCATTAGTAGTTTATGGCACACCACCTATTTTGTTTAGCAGGCATTGAAATATTAATGACTATCATTCTGAAAGTAATGTTTACATTTCTTCCCAAAGGGGGGAACTGGAGACAGCTGGATGAACCCAATGTCACGGCAGTTTTCAAACATTGGTCTTCTGGTAATGTTTTTATTGTTAAAAATCAGCAATCAATATATTTGAAGTATATTTTATTCATTCTTCACTGATGAGTGATGTCATTTATGCTTATGGCAAAGCATATTTAATGTTTATTTCATCTCATTTCACTGACAGTCACTATAAGTGATGCATAAACTACTATAGTAGGTTTATACGGTGTACTGGAGTTACAAATGTGACCCAATCTCAAGTAGATTTCTCCTCATTCTTGCTTTGCTCATCGTTAGGGTGATGACCCGAGCTTGGATAAGAAGATGGAAGGCGACAAGAGAGGCATGGCTGACTATAATGGGGAGATGAGGAGAGGAGGAAGAGGCGGAGGAGGTTACCGTATGCCGAATTCCAAAGACTTGAGTCCTGTTGACATGAGCGCCTATGGTGAAAAGGTGTGTTTCCTATCCTGTACTTCTTTCCTACTACTAAATGTTGTTAAAAGTGATGGTTGGGTCATTCAGTGAAGATTTTACAATAATGACATGCAAATTGGACCATAAAACCATGACTATTAATACACGGTTTCCATTCTACCTTGCCCTCAGATGGGTAGCCATGGAATGTATGTTAGCAGTGGTGGAGGGATGCCTCAGCCTCGAGGGATACACCAGCCTAGCGTGCATCCTCTGAACCCCTCTCAGGGGCTACGTGCTCAAGTGCCTCATCCATTCCTGTCTGCTCAGGTTCTACATGTCTAATAATATATGTATAGTATACTGTGCGTGTATATGTACTGTATGTATGAATGAATGATTGAATGAGGAAAACGGTGCCTGACCATCTTACGGCCCTAGCAGTTGACACAGGGTTTTTTTTAAATTAATTTTTCTTGTCTTTTTTCTTCATGGCTTTTAAAGTTGAAAGAGTACACAACAAACATTTTCTCCCACATTTAAAAGAAGCCATGTGATTTCTCAAACTCTCTTGTGTCTTTTGTTGTCACATTCAGGTGCCGGGTCCAATGCTGAAGCAGATGCCGTCTCCTGGTGGCAGCATGGTTGGAGGAGTAGGAGGTCTTGCTTCCGTCGGAGGGGCCGGGGGTGTTGGTGGAGGAGTGTTCTCTCAGATTTCCCCGCAACAATTAGCAGTGCTCAGTAACCTCTATCCCCACGTGCAGCAGTTCCATCTGGTACGTGCCTAAATATCAGATTTGGAAGTGTTGTGACTCATTTGTAAATCTAAATTTAGAAAAAGGACCCCTCGTATGAGACTGTCAATTCACAGACTGGATGCATGGACTGTCTTGGATGGACTTATACATGCTGTATACTCTTTGATTGCATTGATTGTAGAAGATGTCATGCAAACTTCTTACCAGCTAATTAGGAAATTGGGGCAAAGAAATCTTTCAATTACTTGACAGCCATCCTCCTGTTAAGCCATCTTGAAATTCATGGCAGCAAAGTTTCCGTAGATCACCACATTAATATTGTTATTGTTTAGGTGTGTAACATTGTGGAAACAGTATTCCCTAACTTTAATATTGGAGATGAGCGCCATATGAAGGTTGTCAATAAAAGCTGTAAGAAAATTAGGTTCTATTTCACAGTCACGTGACATATTCCTACCTACCTAACGACAAGTGAGCATCAGCAAAGATATTGTTCTTTTTTCCTGTTTGTAAATGCACAGGCTTGTCAGCTCTTGCTACAACAACAGCAGCAGCAGCAACAGCAACAGCATCTCCTGCAAAACCAGCGGAAGTTCCCCCAGCCACAGCCACTAAGACAACAGCCAGACCCACAGCAGGTAATCATTAGAGCATAACTCACTGTTATGTTATATAATCATTGACCTGCAGCAACACTGTCTCAATCACAACACAGACAATTATCATTGGCGATGTCTACACACAATACTGTATTTTGAAATCGGTTGTAATTATTAAGATCTTTTTAATTTAATTACATACGAATGAGTTCCATTCCTGCAACTGTGATGTAACTTGGGTTTTAGTGTAAGTTGGAACTGATACCTAAATTAACACCTAAGTCACTCACACTGTACACAGAACACACGAAGGACATAAAACACACAGTAATAGAAACATTAAATCCAAGAGTTAAATGAAACTGTAATAAAAAAAAAAGGCAGAACAACTCCGGAAAGGGCGTTGCAAGGGAAGAAGTGACAGGCTTACTGGGTGGAGGAAGTCTCAGTAACGAGACCAATACACGCTTAATTATCAGTGTCCGTTTTATAGTAGGACACCCTTTTTATCCTTGATGATGGTTGCAGCGTTTGAGCAACTTGGACCAAGCATGCAGCCCATTTTGATTTCTCCACTGAGCCTTTGTATGAAGTCTAATTTCGCTTTTGACAGGAAGTGGCGTCAGGGATTCAGCTGGAGTACGGCCACAACAGTAGTTAATTTTATTATTCTGATGATGACTATTCTTATGATGTTATTATGCTGCCTGTTGTGGGATAAATAAGTATACAATAATAAAAGCCTGTCGTTGCCGATCAAGTCTGGTGTGTGTTACTAGTGGCACCTAGTGGCCAGTGTAAACTACAGTTCATCAACGTCTTATATTGCCAGAGACCCTAGGTTCCCAAAGTGGGGTACGTGAATAAAAATTAAAAACAACTAGCGCCTAACACTCTCAAATACGAGTGCACCTGAACGCCTCATGGCGCGACAGTGAATGGAGCAGGAAGGAGACAGCACACGATGTTGTTCATTGCACTTTGTGCATCGTATGAACAAATGAGTAAGTTTGATGATTATTTTGTGCATTAATAGTGTTTAATCTCAAATATTTTATTTGTATTGGCGTTCCAATCCCCGCACGGTGAAAACCTGGCACTGCAAGTGAGGCTTTATCGTTGGTTGTATTTTTGTACTTCAGATACTGCTTTATCGTGATTGTTAAACTTTGCCCTTCAATTTGGTAATAAATTATTATTATGCAGATTTAAACCGTAGCCATCGTCAGCGGACAAAAGAAATGATGCTCAAATTCAAGCCTTTCAAACAGATGAATGCCAACATCAAACTGGAATAAAGGATATGTAGGATGATTATCAGTGCTCATGTGAAACGTTATCAAAATGTAACCATGCAAAATACGCATTTTGACCCAGAATTACTTTAAAATTAACTGTGTTCAATATCTATAAAAGATGTGTTGAATGATTAGAAATTCTATAATTAATACCAATTAATTGTGTTCAATATTTCAAGTTAATATCAAAAGATGTGTTTTTTTTAAGTGTTCAGGAGTAGGGGGTACATGGCTTCAGGTCAAATGTCTGAAGGGGTACACCACTGTAAAAAGTTTGGGAACCACTGCCTCAGACTGTATTTGCATTTGAGTTCATTTAGAACATTTCTATACTAGAAAGTGTGTAATTTAGGTCAGGAATAAGTAACATTTGCTTAAATATGTTTTTTTTTTAATTATTATTTTTTTTTTTACTAACAATAAGCCATACTCAACCATGAAACAGCAACCATTTATTCATTAATTTATTTTTGAAACGCCGCCATAGAGTAAGGAAGTGATGTTCGAACCACAAATTTTTGTAAAGTATTAATAATTTATGGGAATGCATTCGTAATGAGGGAACATCAAAGAGACGCCCATGTATGCAGCTTTTCTAATCAAGACTATGATTACTAAACATCCAATTCATTCTGACTCTGATTTCTTTGTTTGTTAGCTGGCAAGGATTGTGGCTATTCTGCAGCAGCAAAGACATCAACATGGTGGAGCAGCAGGAGGGAGCTCAAAATTGTCTCCCTCTCACCGTGGCGGAAGTCTAGCTAACCAACCAATGGTTGACTCCTTTCCACTTCCTGGAGTGGGTGGCCCCGTATCAGACCTTCATTCTAAAATGCAAGGGATGTACTCTGGTGAGTACAGAAGGCAAACATATTAAAATAAAATATTAGCTGTGGTTACATGTTGTAATTATTAAATGTATAATCTGCTGATGTCTATTTATTAGGGCTGTCAAATTTGATCAAATTAATCAGTTTTCTAATTAATCATGATTAATCATTTGCCACTATGTCTGAAATTTGCCCATTTTTGCTGATTTGATGGAGAGAAAGATTAAATGACAGGACGCCATTATATGTATTTGTATTTATTAAGCGTTCCAAATGAACCGAAAGTTTAAATCAAGCTAAACTATACCACACATGTCTGAAAATGTATTTGCCTCACGCTAGTCTCTTTTAACAGTAGCAGAGTCACACTTAATCACGTGATTGTGAGCCAGGAAGGGTTGCGTTCAAAGACACCACGTAACTTAAGTTGAATTCACACATTTTGAGTGTATTTTCTGGGATTTTCCAGCACACTTAAATGCAGCAAATTGTACTTCCGCAGTAAGAGTTACGTTGGCGAGCGATAAGAATATCCACTTACTGTTTTTCTTTGTTTATTTAGACCACACATACATGCATAATAAAGAGGTTGTTGTGATTTTCGGAGTGTCATGAATGCATCTCATGGTCGTCTAGTGGCAATGAGGAAGTACCTTTCCCAGGACAAGCGGACTAGAAACGTGTTTGTCAGTTGGCGATACATATATCATGTTGGAATTGCACTGCTGTTGATGTGTTCAGGTCAGAACAAAGGTATTAAAGAGCGGCAGACTCTGTGTGACTCTGTGGGGACGCTATTGTGGCTCCATCTGCCGTAATAGCAGATGTGGCTTGACATGATCTTGACAGTCTTTATTGACCTGAACACTGTTGTCTGAATGATCCATCTTGTCAGGGTTAACCCCTGGCGGTAACTTGTCAGGATTGGAACTTGGAAATCCCATGATGGGGGGCATGAAGGACATCGGAGGACAGCAGTCCCGCTTCAAATGGATGATGGAGGGACATTCCCCAGCTCCATCTCCCCCCGACTCGAGCCTTCTTAAGAATGGTAGGTCACCAGATGGTTTGCCACCGAATTTCTGCCACCTCCCAATGCTCAATCTGGTCTTTAACTCACCCTCATTGACAATGCATCATAATGAACCGTGTTTTGAATCACAATTATGTGAATCCACAGTATTTGCACATGTTTATCTTTTGGCTTACTATTTCCAAGGCCCTTTAGTGCTGTAAAGGTGAGTGGAGGGTCACTTTATTTCCAGTATGAGGTTCTGGGTTGTGATGTTTCAGTTTTTCCCTTAAGGCTCCACAGAAAACTGGCAGCGCACCCCTGGGAGTAAATTGGGGAGCAAACCCGCCACATCCAGCTGGCCACCAGGTGATTGTTTCGCAACTTCTTATCTCCCTACAATAGATTAGGAATTTATTTCAGTTCAGTGTAATACAATCAATCCTTCTCGCCACTACGTTTGCACGCATAGTAAAAACATGTCATTTCATTAATGTGATCTTTCCTCTTACAAGTAATTGCTGCCAGCTGCCACCTTGCCTGATACTCAAAATAAGAGTGGAAATAATCCACAAAGTCAGAGAAATTGCCGTAACATTGCAGTATACAAGTGATGGCACAATCATCCCAGAAGAATCACACTTAAAAGTCCAGCGTAAAAATTTGCTGATTCGAGTGCAACACCAGTAGTTTACAATATTGAACTTTTTCACAGTTATTTACATTTTCGGAGATACCGTAAAACACCGTGTATAAACCGCACTTTTTTTCCACTGGTAAGAAGCAAAAAATCGGGGTGCGGTTTATACACGATGACAGGTCTGTGACCAGACGCAGAAATTGACAAGAAGTCCATTTTAGAATAGCCGTCTGTGGGTCAGACAGTTGCTTTGACTTTAGCGCCCTCTGCTGTACAGTTGCTGAAAATGCTTGCGTATGCAACTAACTTATCTGACGGCTGTCTGTATTTTCACACAGTGAAACAATCTCTATATACACTGAAGCTAACCTAAGCTTCCATTAAAACATTGCAAATGAAAAATACAATACAACGTTGGAGTTTATTCAAATTCACACTGAAGCAATGCAATAAAATAATAGAGAAAAAGAGAAGCAGTGAAAGATAAGATATCAAAACATCTCTGAAAATTTCTTTATTTTGATTTTTTATTATTATTATTATTATTATTAATCTGTGCTTAGCCATAATATTAAAGATCTAGATGCCGAAGTTCAGATTTCTCCTTTATTCTTCTTTTTGAAATTGCTTAGTACCTTTACGCATGTTGATTTGAGATGAAAGAGTTGGCAAGCATTTTAAATTAACTACTGCAATAAATGATTAGTATGCCAATTTTTTTTTCTACTTTTTTGCAAAATATTCCAATTTATTGAGCGACACAATGCACACTAATATACCTCTTCACCACTGTAGAAACCAGTAGTTATGCCTATATAACGTGATGTTTCTATTCATTTGTAA
This sequence comes from Dunckerocampus dactyliophorus, assembly GCF_027744805.1. Classification (NCBI taxonomy): domain Eukaryota; kingdom Metazoa; phylum Chordata; class Actinopteri; order Syngnathiformes; family Syngnathidae; genus Dunckerocampus; species Dunckerocampus dactyliophorus. Next base: position 17,913,110 of record NC_072836.1, read on the forward strand.
ATTATAGTCTAACGTTTTTGTTCTTTGATGACAGAGTTCCAGCCTGGTGTGCCCTGGAACGGAATCCAGAATAGCGGAGATCCAGAATCTGACCCTTACATGACCCCCAGTAGTGTTCTTGGCTCCCCAGGACCTCCGACACTTACTGATTCTGATCATCAGTTATTACGAGACAACATAGGTATTTGACTAAGTACCTAGTAATTATAAGAGCTCAGTGGACTTATTTCCAAGCATGCCACATATCTTCATTTTTTAATTATATGAAGAAAAAGGGTAGATTAGAATGTCTTACATTTTCAATGCCATTAGTCACTAAAGCGTGGATGAAAGTCTTCACCTTTAACTGCTTAATAAGATGGATGCTTTACACTAGAATCTAGAGTGTTAGCGTTGTGTAAGAACTATATTTTCATCTTTCCCCAGCACAAAATGGTGCAATTTGTATGTACAGTATACGGAGCGAATATGTGTTTGTCATGATGATGCATTCACTTTGATTTCAGTCACAGTTGTTATACGTGACTCAATTATAGTATTACCTTTAGTTGATCTTAATGTTATTGTATTTTTAACTTTCATTTTGGAAAGGCCCATATAATCTGCATACAGTAGAGTCAATATAGAGTTAGACTGTACCTCAAATAATCCTGCAATTTTTTTGTTTTTTCCACCAGGGCCAAATCCTGCCCTCAACACCTCGCTGCCTTCACCTGGTGCCTGGCCCTACAGTGCCTCAGACAGCCCACTCAGCAAAGCACACAGTACAGGTATAGCAGTGTGCTCTTCATAATATTGGTTCAGGGACTTAATATGTTTTTTGTCTGTGAAATTGTTTCCACAGTACTATATTGTTGCACAAGTTATGCACTAAAAAGATGCCAAAGAATTTAGATGTACTTTGGCTTTCTTTGCTCGCACTTCTGTGGTTTGTTTATCAAAGCTTAATTTCCCCCTCTTTTCCCCACCAACCCATTTCCTCTCCAGGAAAGTACTCCGAATACAAGCCCAGTTGGCCCCCAGAGCCCATCGGACAAAACAAGTCGTGGAAGGCCAATCGCAACAGTTCACAGCTGCCACGCCCCCCTCCTGGCTTAACCAATCAGAAACAGGGCACACCTTCTCCTTGGGGAAGTGTAGGCCCACGGATAGCCCGGGGATGGGGAGGGGGTGGTATGAATCAAGACTCAAGATTTGGGCCAGGTACTGCAATTTGACTCCGGCCTGTGTGCAGTATCATGGAAGCCACTTCAACTATGTCATTCCCTCTATGCCCTCCCTTTTGTAGGCACAGCTTGGAGCGATGGTATGGCATCAAGAGCCAGTTCCTGGTTGCTGCTAAGCAACCTGACACCTCAGGTAAGGAGAGAGCACACATAAGGGATGGACTGAATGATGAGGAGCGATACATAAGAGTATTCTGTGTACACATAGTATTTGGCTTTTTTCAGCCTCATGAGAGAATTGGTAGAAGGCATAAAACCAAACTGCTGCCCAGACATATTTATCAGTAGCAAGCTTTACACTTCATCTCCATTCTCCTTCTGTCTATCACACCAGGCGCAATGATTGCTGACCTAGTTTGAATTGGATTGTGCAGTTGATTAAGCCATTAATAAATATGGATTTTTCACAGATGGTAATAATGTCACTATCCCCCAAAAAGCTTAAATTGTATATCTTTATGAAGAATGGTCATGTTTTTAAGTTCTAAATCACATTTGGTCTTACTGTGTGCTCATGTTCCAGTTTACAGTTGACATTACCTTAACCTATATCTATATTCTTCTTTCCCTGTAGATTGATGGCTCTACACTTAAGACTATCTGCATGCAGCATGGTCCCCTGTTAACCTTCCACCTTGGCCTTACCCAGGGCAGAGCTCTGATTCGCTACAGTAGTCGTCACGAGGCAGCCAAGGCCCAGAGTGCACTGCACATGTATGTTCATCTACAACACTGACACGATCCCTGATTCCAAAAAGATATACAGTAATCCCTTGTCACTTTGCACATCGAATTTCATGGCTTTGCGGTTTTTCAAAAATATATTTTAAAAAATCATGCTGTTTTGTGGTTGAATATGGCTATTATTAAAAAAAAAAAAAAAAAACATATTTAAGCAAATGTTACATATTTTTTGCCTAAATTAAGCATTTTCAAGCCTAATGTCTAAATGAACATAAAATACAAATACTGTATAAGGCATTCAGAAGACTCATTTCAAAAACGCTGTGAAGATATGTAGTATTCTACACTGGTCACTGGGTGTCAATAATGTTACTGTAATGCTTGGTGAGACACACAAGCACCAGACTTGATCGCCGCAACAACAGGCTTTTATTACAGGTTTGAATTATCTCACAACAGGCACAATAATCCCTAACATGGGTTACTGTTGCGGCCATAACCCACGCCAAGCTAAAATTGAACTCTGAACCCCCGAAGTCACTTCCTGTCAGCACAAGTCTTATTTATGTCTTAAATGGCTTATTTTCTTTTTTTATGTCTACTGTATTGGGTACTACAGGTGTAATAGGGCTGGTATTTCATGTCTAGAGGGCTTTAGTAATGTTAAAAACTATATTTAGAAGATATGCTCTCAACTTCAAAAATATTCCATTTATAAATAAGGAATCCAACGTTGGAAATTCACTTATCACGCTTGGGTCTGGAACCAGTTAACTTTGATAAAGGTAAGGGATCACTGTATCACAAATTTGATGGTTGCTATAAGATTAGGCGTAGTAAAAGGCCTTGTCATTCATGATGAATCATCGTCATGAATTGTGTAGCAACTTTATTTTGCTTTGTACCAAGCATTAAACATGCTTCTTGTGGCTTTCTTCTTTCTTTGAAGGTGTGTACTGGGCAACACCACTATCTTGGCAGAGTTCCTGAGTGAGGAAGAAGTTGCTCACTATTTTGCACATTGCCAGGCCGCGGGTGCCGATGGGACAGGTACAGGAAAGGCAGCAGCTGCTGGCTCATCTGGAACAGGCACCGTTATGACCCAAAGTGGGGCTAGCTCTCCAAGAAGTGAGGGGGCAGTAGTGAGCACAACTTCCGGTGGAGATAGTGGTGTAGGAGGGGAAAGTGGGACTGGGGGTCAGAGTGGTGTAATGCCCCCAGGCTCTGGCTGGCAGAGTCTAGATGGTACAGGTAGCTGTTCAGAAGCCTCCTCAGCCCAAGGACCCGGGCTGGGGATTTTTTCCCAGTGGAGCACTAATGGAGCAGGAGGAGTAGGGAGTGTTGGGGGAGCAGAATCTGGGAGGTCTGGACTTTGGGGGGGCATGACTGCAGGATACCATGGCAGCAGCCTGTGGGGGGCACCACAAATGGAGGAAAGGCAACAAATGGACAGTCCTGCTGCTTTGTTGCCAGGTGATTTGCTGGGCGGTGGCGCTGATTCCATCTAAAGAGCCTTCTCCTTTTGTAGGTGTGGACACACTGATACTGCATACACTGGGATACATGATGTACTCACTATAGCACACCAACACATTTACATGATATGCATATATTAATGTTCCACACATGTGCATACACATAAACATTGTTTGCATATCATTGTGCTCACGCGTAAAGAAGAAATGTGAGACGTGCTTACACACATTCTTGTGGCCAGACTTAAGCTATTATATAACTAAACGCAGGGACTGTTAGATGTATACAGCCTTTTTTTTCCACAGATGAAGATTTCAACTGCTTAGACTTGAAACCTGAATGAGAATGAAAAGTCAGTGGGTCTGAAAGACTTGACTAGACTGCAATGTGCTTAGTAAATAGACTTTTGCACAGATTTACATTCATACACCAAAAGCAGACAAGCCTTTTGACAGATGGGCACTGTACACAGCATTACTTTCATTGTATAAGAAAACCTAAAACTACTACATGTGAGAAGTGCAGTTTGTATTCACGCACCTGGGTGGGATGGGGGTGGGGTGGGGGGGGGGGGGGGGGACGTTAATCCAAACACATGCAATCAGCTCTGATTAACAGAACTACATCTTACTGTGTATGTCAAATTTGTTTATTTTTTTCCGGTTTCTATGTAAGGCTTTAATTTTTGAACAGTGAAAATAATGAAAATGTAATTTTGTTTTCAAAATGCTGACCTCCTACTGTTTTATCTCGCGCACTCTTTGTTATTATCTCTTAAATATGTTTGTTACTGTTGCAGTGCTAAATGTTCAAGTGAGGCTTTGTTGCATTTCTCCATGTGTGGATACTGTGGCCAGTATCATTCACACTATACGGACATGTGTATGAGTGGGACTGAGACCAAGTAAGTGGATTGAACCACCACTGTTGATTTGTGCGTGTGTCAGTGTGTGTGCATGTTACTACCTGTCAGAAATGCAGGCGAGGCTGCTTACTATACAGAAGGTCTATACAAATTGTTTTGTGTGTTCATTATACCTGCTGAATATGTTAAGAATATGGCACTAATGCTTTTTTCTCTTACTAGAAGTTGTTTGTTTTTGTAGTGGAGTTATCTTTTTATTGTCCAACTTGCAATAATTAAAAAGAAAAAACATTTTAATGACACAAGCGGATAAAGGCATAAGCGTTGGAAAACCTGGAAATGCCAAATCTTATCAAACTGTGTTGGAGCGGGTGGGAGGGGTGGGTCGGGTTGTTTACAAATGCAGAAAAAGAGTTACCATATGTTTTTAATGTTCTGGTGTTGTGTATTGTTTTAAATTAAGACAGGCTTTGACACTCCTGTTCAGTGTTTTTGTTTTGAAATTTTACAAAGGAAAATTTTATTTAAACAAATGAGAACAAGATTAATAAAGATGAAAGTATTGGCTTGTAAATGTGCATTGTAGTCATTTTTGCATTGTTTTTTTTTTTCTGTTCCCGACCTTCTCTCCAAACTTTTTCCAGTGAGGGCTGCATACAGAAAAACTAAATGACAGGGGCCACTTTGATACATTAATAATGCTAAAACCAATCCAACGTAGGTCGACATATGCCAAGCTGTATGAATAACACATACATATCTTACCTTTTGTGTTACAAACGGCAGAACAAATTACCATAATATCCAATAGCGCGTGTCAATCAGGAATTTATTTTTAGAATGTGCACAGGGCCAGTAAAAAACAAGCTGCTGGCCAAAATGGCCCTCGGGCCGCACTTTAGACACCCCTGTTGAAACAATGTGAGCTACATAAACCATGTCATAAACCTGTGTATGTTTATCATGCCAGATGCATCATTGTGAGGAAAAGCCTTTATGTGATGCTCATGGATGAAGCAATGTAGGCCCATCTGTCACTAGCTGGTTACTATGGCCAAACCAATCCTATTTACCACCTGCGTCATCCTACTGTAAGCCACTGCTTACTTTATGAAAAGTATTCACCCCCTCTGTGAATAAATGTTAGATGTATTTTCCTAAGGCATTGGTCGTCCCCGACCAATGCCAAAATGTATTAAAATTTATTTCCATTAGAGGCATATAATATTTTTTAACATTGAATAAGCAAGACCAAGAATTTTCAAATATAAGTCTCTGAATTTATTCTTTTTAATAACATTGTTATACTGAAACTAACCAATAATAAATAAAATACTTCTTACCATTAATGTGACTTCTACTCCATACTACTCCATATTTTTCCTTTCTTTCACCTTCTTCGTCAGAAGGGTTGTCTCTGCAGAATTAGCTAGCTGTTTACTTCTTGACTCAGTGACCCGGCGAGGCTACCGCATTACCCAGTAACCAAATTTTGGTGTCTGACCCGGAAAATATCGGAAAGACGGCCAGTATTGGCTCTGGCCACCCGCATTGCAGTAGAAAATGCATAGATGGATTAAAATGTATAAGAAAGTTATATATTGAATGTTATTTTTAATACTGTGATTTCTGTAAAACAAATGTCAGTAGGAAAAAATAAATACGTTTTTATCATGTTAAGACATGTCTGAGAGCCAGCTGCAGTCATCAAAAGAGCCACATCTGGCTCCCGAGCCATAGGTTCCCTACCCCTGTCTTAAGGGATAGAATTAATTGATTACAGATGGAAATTATTTTGCGACATTCACAAATAAACACATGTAAGGGACACGTGTAGTTTCACGTTGACATGACTGCAATTACGCAAAGCAGTATAAATGTGAATTCGTGTATCAAGGGGTAAACTGTGTGCGTTGTTCCTTAAATATCAGTGCATTGACATCCGGAGAATGACATCATCGACGCTTAAGTAACGAGAGGGGGAGACAGACTCTCGTGGAGGACGGCCGCCAGTGCCACTGGAGCTTCTCAGGGACTATCAACACGGAGTGCAGCCGACGACAGAGCTAAGAGCTGGGGGAATGAGCGCCGCTAGAATCCGCTCCCATCCTCCTCTACCAAGGCTCCTATCCGCCTGACAACCATCGGAACAAAATCTTCACAGAACCAGCTCTCATACGAGTCCAATATCGGGTGTGAGGTGGGTTTTGGAACCGGGGAAACCAGGGGGGAAAGGGACCCGATTTGGCCGATAGACAGTCTACCATTCACGGCTTAGCAACATAGGGGGAGGGGGCGAGTAGATAGTCAGGTCTATCAACATAGAATAGGCGAGCATAAGAATGGGTGCGGTTTTATGTAGAAAGATACGAATTGTGGATAAATGACTAGACATTTCAAACGCAAAGCTTCTTTTTAATGTGAGAAATGGCATAATAGTAGGTGTTAAGGTTTCGGCTAACCCACTTCAAGTAACGCTAGCTTACTCTTTATAGCTAACAGTGTATTAACGACAACACTTGTTTTTTTTTAAGAATAATTTGCATCGAAATATACTATTTACACTATGTGGCTAGGCCAATGTAGTGAAAGATTTGACAAAACGTCAGGTTTTACGCTACGTTATTTCACCCTTGACGAGCACAGCCGAGTTGCTCCTCCTAAAATCGCAAACGCTGCAAATTAAGGCATAAAAATCCTGGCTACGGTTTAAAATGTCGATATGTTTGACCATATATTTGCTGTAAAACTGCTTGGGGCTGTTGTCGAGTTTGCAAGCAAGTTGATGGAATGACAGCTGTGTGAGAGGCGTTGCAGTGCTGTTTTTCATTCGTGATTGTGAAATCCCTTGGCTTTGGGGCTGTGACACTTTTATTTTTTTTTTGTTAATGAAATTGTGCCTGCTTACTTAACGATGCAGGAATGAACATTTAAGAACTGCAACGTGGTGTAGCATTCAGAACTGATTTTTATGCTATGGATAGTTTGAAGCATCATCTGATCAGCAAACCTTCACTGAATTGTAACCCTAGCCATTGTCCTGATGATGATGATGATGACTTCCATGATAGCACATGATGCAGTCAATGTTCCACCCTTTATGCTGTCTCCTACCGCACTTATACCAAGAAAGGTGCTATATTTTTCTTTTGTAAGTTATAAAAGTGTATTGTTTTTGTTAGCTTTCCCTGTCCGCACCCTGCAGCTACTACATGTGGTACTTCAACAGTAACAGTAATGTAATGTAAAATATGTAAAATTTGCTTATCCTCTGCGTATTTTCTGACTAATAGGCCGCAGCCAACCATGAAACAGCGATGATTTATTAATATATTTTGGAAAAGCCATGATGGAGTGAAGCTGTGAATTTTGAAGTGTTGAGGGGTAATCTATTCCAAGCACCAAAAAAATAACCCAAAAATACATTTTGTAAAGAGTAATTGCAGTTAATGAACTTTTATTGAAGATGGTTGTTGGCATAGACAACGAGGGCGGGGAGGGAGAAGGCAAGGAGAGTGAGTGGAGGGCATCCTAACCGACAACAACCTCTCAACATCTTGGATTGTTTCCCCTTTCGCAATATTAACTCACTTGATTTTGTATTTTTTCCTCAACAGGACAAAGCTTATTGTTGATGTGGTAAACTGGCTAGTTATGTATACTGTATAGTTGTGTAACTCATTTGAGTTTGCGAAATGAATGTGCCTTACAGGATACCGTAGTGTCGTGCCAACTAAGTATGTGAAGTTTAGGGTTAGGTTTGCGATCTAAGATGGCTGACCAAGCAATGCTGGAAGTATTTCAAATACGAAAATTTGCTACGTGTAATTTTGTACGAGAACAGATGCAAAATCTTAGTGAGATTTTTGGTTGACAACCGAGGTTTGACTGTGTTAGTAAGGCCTCTTTTGAATAGACTCATGCTGATTGGTTATTGTTTTGTAGCATAATTTTACAGCCATAATTTTGACTATATTGTGCTTGGCTAAGTGAGAGCCAAATTCAAATGAAAACCAGATGGATTTGATCTCAACCAGGCTGTCACTGATCCTGTACCAAGTAATTGGATTACGGCACTTATTGTGTCACTTTGTGAAAAATGTTCCTTGCTAAATCAGATCTGTTGCTGCAGACCACGAGACCCCCTTTTGGTGTAATGAAACCTAACCTGTTATGAACCCAAATCCATCACATCCACAAAGGCAGGTTGTTTTCCCTTAAGCAAGACAAGGTCTGTGGCTTCACTCTTTAAACATGTTGGGTCAGCTGATGTTGTCACGTGAATTGGACTCAGTGCATTGTCAGATTTGGGCTTGAATTGTTTTAATAAGGCACAGGTAATTACAGTATACAGTAGTATGAATATTAGGGGGGTCACAAGACAGTTCACGACACGAGATTGGGTCTACGGGACGAGACCAGATTTTTGCTTTACTTTTAAGAAAAGTGTGATGACAAAATATGATAATATATTGCAATTCACTAGTATAATTTCTACGACGTTACTCTTCTGCCCTCTGTGTGTATGCTACTGACCCCGCCTCCACCCACCGAGACAAAGAGACTGTATGACTGACAAACAGGTTGACTCTGTTTATGCCATTGCTCTGTGGAACAAACGCTACAAGGTGCTGAAATGAATGCACAGAGTGAACCTCTTCCTTTGTGTGATGAATTCATTTACCATCATTCCAGGCCTAATGCCCACGTGACAATTTTTTTGTCTGAATGAGAAATTTTGTCACGTTTTGATCTGGCGAGAGATCTTGTGACACTTGTGACATCCCTAATGAATATGCCTGTCAGTTTAACACAACAATTTGAAGAAGCTGCTAATATTCAATATCCATTAGCAATATTTCCCAGGACAAATGGCGAAGCTCTAGCTTTCAACTGTCAAATATGTGTGCACTTTCCAAAAAATGTGTATTAGGAGGCTAGCTAGTCTATTGGTATTTCTATTGGGGGATGAATTGTCGCAAGGGTTGACTGTATTGTATCTAGGGATGGGCATATAATAATTCTCTTTTTGGAATGGGAGGATATCACAGGATATTCTGGGTGCCTATTCATGAATAATACTGACTCTAGAAATTACCAGAGTGGAGCTTTTTGAGGATGGAGCTTAACTTTCCATAGCTGATGTGTTGAGGTTGTATCAACAGCACCTCTGCTGGTTGCAGTCAAGTAGTGCACTCCATTTTGCTTCAGTTGGCTTAAGACGCAATTTATTGCAGACAACATCCTTAATAATGATCTATGCCAGGGGTCACCAACGTGGTGCCCGCGGGTACCAGGTAGCCCCCCACGACCACATGAGGTGCCCGCAAGCCTGCTTTTCATTCAGGTTTTCAGTTAATAATGAAAGAACAGTAGAAAGAAATGCATTCTGAAATACAAAATGTGAGTTGTGGACACCAGCATTTTGTTCATGTTCTGGTAAAACAAGCATATTCGCTTTGTTTGGGTTTAAAATAAGCTCTGAAAATAAATGTTACAAAAATGCGTAGCTCTTGGCCATTTTCATTTTGTAAAAGTTCATGTTCATGTTCATGTTTAAGCTGTGATGTTGTCTGATGTATGATGTATTTAATGTTTAAAATGTCATAATCAAGTGTATAGTGGTGTAGTGGCCCTCTGCATATTCTCAAATATAATTATTAATGAGATCTATTACATATTACACTGATTTGCTTTGTTACCTGTAACACAAAGCTGGGATGTTTTATTTGAGAGGTAAGCACATACTGGCCTGCACTGGATCGGTTTTAGTTTAGTTTTTAATGCACAAAATGTGCCCCCATGCATCCTTCAATTTTTTTTATTATTATTTTATTATTTGCCAATTTTATTTATTGGATAATTATCAGGCGGCAGTTTGAAATGTTTATGCAATTTTAAAGTCAGTAAAGCTGTTTACACAAACGCTAACTAGTTTTATGTTTTACATTTTGCCCCCTCCTGTATGGAAAGTAAACTGAACCATGATCGTACAAGTGAGGGGATGTTTTATGATATCACAGTTTACAAAGATCATGTACCAGTCTCTCTAAATGCTTGATTCAGACATTTGCAGTAAATATTGAATATTCTAACTATACAGAGGATGTGGAATAAGAGCACACTGCATAATGCATCATAGGGAGCTGTGAAGATCTAGAACAGTCAATTTCGCATAAAACGGCCTTGTGCAGTTGTCCTGAACTCATTAAAAGCCCCGTGCCTGACTGGAAGTGTATTTTTGAAGGTGCAGCAGTGCCACATTTGGATGAAGTCAACACACCCTAGTGTTTCTATATAAGGCACAGTTTGTTTCAGTCATGCAAAGTGGGGGTGAGGAAGCAAATCTCCTTGATAAGTCATGCTGTGCTCAGATAGATGCATTCTCAGCAGCTCTCTGTAGTTCATTGCTCAGAATCGTGTAAAGGCCTTGACACTGATTAAGCCACAGTGGCTGCTGCCTTCCCTCTCTCTGAGAAGTTGGTACAGCGCTTAGTCTTGCTTTCACAGTGGCTGAAAAATGTGGCGTGGTGGAGCGTTCTGAATAAATGATGATCCTGCTCCAGCATCACATGCAGTTACAGCCCAGCAAACGGAACCCACCACATGTCTTCTTGTGCCAAGTCTCCATAGTTCTAGTTTTTTGGGTTTTTTTTCCCTCCCTCTCAACTTCTCTTCCAATTGGCAATGCTTAATTCTGCCGAGCCCACATTTCTTTTTCTTTCCCCTCCCCTCCTTGTTTTTGCTGATCTCACTGCAACCACCTACCCCCGCCTAGCTACCCTACAAATCTATTTGTGCATGACTGGAGGCCAGACAGCTGTTTGCTGATCAGCTAGCCCAGCCCGGCTCAGTTCCCACACTAACTAACTCTGCTCTGATCAATGTGTCTGTGATTGAACGGGATTGTGAGCATCTGACTGACGCATTCACTTGCTCCACCACTTAATTATAGGGTAGCTCTCACTGTACTGACAACAGAAAGCTCGCCCATTTGTAATGCTAATAATGCCTGTGTTGTGTTTGTAAATGATAGTGACTGCTTGCAATCATGGAGCTGAGAGTGGGGAACAAGTATCGGCTTGGACGGAAGATAGGTAGTGGTTCCTTTGGAGACATTTACCTTGGTAAGTTGAATATTGTCCTAATATTTCTTTTCAAACTTGCAGCCAATTTTTTTCATACATACAGCATAAGCCTGCCATGGATGTTAATAGTTGTTGTTTTTTTAAATCTCTTCAGGTGCTAACATTGCCACTGGTGAAGAAGTAGCCATCAAACTTGAGTGTGTGAAGACCAAACACCCACAGTTACATATTGAGAGCAAGTTCTACAAGATGATGCAAGGAGGAGGTACTAAAAACATTATTTTTAACAACAATACCTAAGCATAATGTAATGCAAAATGTGTATTAATTGATTCCAGTGGGCATTCCATCAATAAAGTGGTGCGGTGCAGAGGGAGACTACAACGTGATGGTGATGGAGCTTCTTGGTCCCAGTCTCGAGGATCTTTTCAACTTCTGCTCGCGCAAGTTCAGCCTCAAGACTGTCCTGCTTTTGGCAGACCAAATGGTATAGCTTTCAAAAGAAGATGCAATATTTATGATGTCACTGGGTCATGTGCATGACTAGCCTGGCTACTTTTGTTTGTGCTCGTTTGCACATGACTGCACGTGATAGTCCCTAGGCTTTGTTTGAAAATTGTCCAGCTCTCATGCATGCATGTTGTTTTTGATTGTGTTGCCTAATGCCCTGTCGACCCTCATTTTTTATCTTTTTATCTGATCTGTCAAGAGGATCTTGTATTGTTCAGTTGCAAACACAGTGGAACCTCTCAATCATAGTGTTTGACTTTAGAGGTTCCATTGTATTTTACTATAAAGGGCAGGCTTCTTGTGGTCATGTACTCGAGTCACTGCGTAAATGTATTCTGATTACAAAAACACTTCATGTTGAAAACCTTTCTTGGTCTCTTATCTTTTTGTAGATAAGTCGTATTGAGTACATCCACTCCAAGAATTTCATTCACCGTGATGTGAAGCCAGACAACTTCTTGATGGGGCTCGGCAAGAAGGGTAATCTTGTGTACATCATCGACTTTGGGCTGGCCAAAAAGTACCGTGACGCCCGCACACACCAGCACATCCCCTACAGGGAGAACAAGAACCTGACGGGCACAGCGCGATACGCGTCTATCAACACGCATCTTGGAATTGGTAAGGAGCACATGTTGCCCAGACACTAACCAGATTTGCATGTGACAAAGACGTTGTTTGTGGAACATGTGCTACATAACTGGTAAAATGGTGTACATCTGTTGTCTAATTTCTACTTGGCAAGCATACAAGTGGATTCTCAGTCATACGGGCTGGTGCATATATCCTCGGGCTGTACAAATACAATAGATATGCTGAAGAAGCACATAATATATCTGGGAGGCTGCGAGTGTGTGGTCTTTTACATGTATTTTACCGGCATTGTCTCCTGCCTTCCAAATTTCTCTCTGTAAACAATAACTCGGTAAAACACACTTCAATGTACGGATGCATAGAACAATTTGGTAGGATTCAGCAGCCAACCTTGATGTAGGGGTCTCCCAAATTATTGCAGTTTGCCAGGTGACTCAGTCAGATTGTCATGCGAAGTGTTAATAGCAAGACTTTGTGTATGCCTTGAACCTTCAAACAATAACTTCAAGAATTTCAAGCCTCCTGCTACATTTTCTTTGAGGAGTATCCTTGTACCTTGTACGATACCTCTTAGAAGAGGTATCGTACAAGGAGGTCATTGTGGTTCCTGGTGATTAACGATAACAGCCGTCGTGCATAAATGGGAAGAAAATAGAAAGACTCTAAATAATCCACAAAGTCAAAGAGTAGGGTCGGTGCATTTGCGCACCGGGACACGCTATAATTAATATGATCGTTCCCCCTGCCAGTTGCACAATAAAATAAACAAATAAGCCACAGTCAGGTTAAAGTAGCTTAGTGTGAGTGTGCTCTTAGTTTACACCTTTAGGTCAAACTTAACTCAAAAGTTCAACGACCACATAACTGTGGCTCTGTGTTTGCATCCCAGCCACTCTCACTTAAATTAATCTGGCCTTCATGTTTTCCACGCTGTGCTAAAAGCTGACTAAATGTAGCCTCAGCCCTGTCGTTTATGACTTGCTCCACTATTTACCTATTAGCACTCTGTCAATGTGATGAATCAGAGATGGATTCTGAAATGATATGTACAGAATACTTTCTCCCCCTGCATTGTGTACCATAGCCTTATAATCTAATGGACCGCTGCTTCTGTCTCATTCGGAAGTAGAAAAAGAAGCCAGTGTTTCAGTCTTCACAAACCAAATCAGACCATACAAACGTGATTGGGAGGCGGGTTTGTGTGAGGAAAAGGGAATTACCCATGGCACTGGTCTGCTTATACTGTTGCCGTTATTACATCATATTCTCAAAAGTATCTTGCAGAGCTTTTTTGTTGTTGTTGTTGTTGTTGTTGTTTAACCTCTTGTGGTACAGTTCCAACTGCATTTAGTTATTTATCTTTTGTGAAAATGCTAGGATTGTACGCTTGTTTGGTGTATTTTGCGCCCTAAAAACATTCCTACTGATGACGAGCATTTTTTTTAAGAAACTATAAATGAGTCAATAATAAATTAGTCTCCCTCTGATGGCGCCCCCTGTATTTGTGTCAGGAATTTAAGTTGTAATAGTCATGTGTCTTTTATCATGTTTTTTTTTTTTGTTGTTGTTGTTGTTGTTGTTGTTTTGTTTGTTTTAATCTTGAACACACACAGAGCTTTGTGTTCAGTCATTTATGAATGGATGTAATGTACACGTGCATCCACACAACCTTTGTTTTAGAGAAGTTGTGTCTTTCAGTGTTTACAAAGTAATACCAGCCTTTTCAAATTCTTCAAATTTAACAGTTTGTGTTTTTACTCAACAAAAAAAAATTCATTGTGGAAACGAGCGGTCTGATGTAAAGAGTCTCTTTTTAGTAGTTTTATTGCAGCTCTAACCAGTTTAACCTCTTTACAGAACAGTCCAGACGTGATGACCTGGAGTCCCTTGGCTATGTCCTCATGTACTTCAACCTCGGGTCTTTACCCTGGCAAGGCCTTAAGGCTGCTACTAAAAGACAGAAGTATGAACGAATCAGTGAGAAGAAAATGTCAACACCAATTGAAGTTCTTTGCAAAGGATACCCGTGTAAGTGATGCTATTTTGCGCAGTTTGGGACATTACTTTGTTTTTGTTTTTTTAAGCTGCCCACATCACTTATTTTTTTTTTCTTTAATCTCTTTCAGCTGAGTTCTCCACATACCTGAACTTCTGCCGATCACTCCGATTTGATGACAAGCCAGATTATTCCTACCTGCGACAGCTCTTCAGAAATCTCTTCCACCGGCAGGGCTTCTCTTATGATTATGTCTTTGACTGGAATATGCTCAAGTTTGTAAGTTGATCAAGTGTTTCTAATTTAAGGAGAGATGACTGAATGCTTACCGCCAGCATTGAATTAAATACTATTTAGAGTGATTTAATAAAAACATTAAATATGGCTAACCTTGTGCCACAGGGTGCCACTCGAACAACTGAAGATGGGGATCGGGAGAGGAGGACTGGAGACGAGAGGGACGATCGGATTGGTGTTGCACCCAGGGGTTCTGCAACACGAGGCCTCCCCCCAGGTCCCAACCCTGGGCCTGCCAGCCGAGTCAGAAATGGACCAGAGCAAGCGGTCTCTAACCCTGCCTCACGGGTCCAGCAATCTGGTAAGTTTGTCACTGAATTACCAAAGTCTCCAACCTAAGTCACGTGCTCGTAAAGGGTTTTTATGTAGTGATATGTCAATTTGAATGCATTATTTTAGGAAACACATCACCTCGTGCCATCTCTCGTGCAGAGAGGGAGAGGAAGGTGAGCATGCGGCTCCATCGCGGGGCTCCCGCTAACGTCTCGTCCTCTGACCTCACAGCCCGTCACGACCAATCCAGGATTTCTACGTCACAGGTGAGAAAACACTCTTAATACTTTGTTTTGCCAGGTCCCTTGCACTAATTTCCTACAGAAGGAAATATGGAACTGTAAAGTACAGTAAGTACACCAATGCTACTTGGCTGTAATGTGGAGTAGTTGCTGGTTTACAGCTTGGAAAGCATTGATTTACTGTCCTCTAAAAATAACTGTGCACACACCAGTTGATGTAAAATAGCTGGCAACACATGGGCGTACACTTGACAGTGAACTTGTCCAAATTGTGGCCAAAGTGTCAATATTTGGTGTGAGCGCCATTTATATAGATAGCACTGCCTTAATCCTCCTGGTCATGGAATTCAGTGGAGCTGCTCTGGAATTATCTTCCACTCCTCCATGACGATATGACTGAGCCGGTGAAAGTTCCTCTGGAGGATGTTCCACTGGTGCTCAATTGGGTTCAGTTCTGGAGATAACCGACTTCGCTGTATTACAGTACATGTTGGAATTCCTGTTTCCCCTCAATAAACTGCAGCTCCTCTGTGCCGACAGCCTTAGCACCACCACACTTGACTGTAGACAAGGCACAGTTATCTCAGTGTTTCACCACTGCAGCTCATGTTGTGTTGCAAACAATCCCTTTTTAAATATAAGACTTGGCAAGTTTGAGTTGAAAAATGTCTGCAATTTGGGTCACCGCATGTCATTGAGGGGTACTGGTGGGTCCCGCAGCCAAACCAATTGAGAACCACTGCTCTGTCTTATTGTCCTTTTGAGAACTACTTGTACTATAATGCAAATTACACAATTGTAAGTGGTGTGCTCACTTGAAAATAAATAAATAAATGAATGAATGAATGTGTGTGTGCATGTATGTATATGTATAGTAAACAGATGGGGCATTTTTTTACTAATACATTTGTATACTCTTGTCTTTCAGGTCAGTGTGCCATTTGAGCACATGGGGAAGTAGATCTCTTTGGCTCTGCATGCACATGAAATTGACAGGTGAGTTCCCCTGGTTAATTGACATGCTAATTACAGTACCTAATAATGACTCAGGATATGTTATTGTTGCAGGGCTTCAAGGTATTTTTGTCGCTCTGGGTTGCTCCTTCATTTTTACTTTGTCTGATGAAAAGATTGATGCCAACGGACACATGGGTCTTTGGGAGAAGTACAGCAAATCCCAACCGCATCCAGAGATTTTTATCATACCCAGCATCCAGTCTTTTATGGACCCTCTCTGTGAATCCCTGGATCATCACCACATCAATGCAAAAAGCAAACAAGTGACAGTACTACATTATTTTTACCCCATGGTTGATTGGCTCCCTCGCCCCTCCTCCTAAAAGCATTCCCCTAACAAGCTTCTGTCTGAGGAATAGGAGGAACTGTTGGGTAAAAAGGATGTGAACTTTCAAAGATCAACTCCCTTTTTTAAGTGTAGTCTTAGTAGAAATGTAGCCTCTTGTTTAAACACACCTTTTTGGTAAATGACGGAAAAGGGCTGTTGGAGAGGGTAGTGATTTGAAAGACAGATAAGATTAAAATGGTTCAGAAGGTTGTTTTTTTTTTTTTTTCTGGTGAACTGCTTCAAGCCCTTCATCCATTGTGATTTACTGTCCCTCAAATCTCAGCAACAAAAAGCAGTACACATTTCTTTGCCTGTTATGACTTGTTTATGTGTGTGTGTTCTATTTTCTGTAATCCAAGTTGTTAAGGTAGTTGTGTCAACAACACACTCCCAAGTCCTAAGGCGAGGTCCTCAGGAAAATGACCATTGTATTTGACCAGACTCCATTACATGCCAGAATGGCTGCAAATGTTTGAATTTTTAATGTTAAATGTTACTTTAAAAAAAAAAAAATCATAGGGGAGTTGGCTGACTCCATTAGGGATGACTTTTAGGGGGATTTTCTTTTCTTTTTTTTCTTTTTTTAACGTTTACATCACTGTAAATATTTTTTAAATTTTTTGATGTAAAGCCAAAATGTGTTTTCTGTTTTAAGATGTAAAGTAGGAAAAACACAAACTAATGACTTAAATTTGGGAGGGGTTATGAATTTTAAATATTTAAAGTACTACGTTTTGGACATCAATGTTGCTCTGCCAGCTGGGTCATAAAAGTGTGTTTGTGTGTGTGTGTGTGTGTGTGCGCGCGCATGTGTGCGCGCCCGCGCATGCGTGCGCATGTGTACAAGGATTTGGAGTATAAGAGTGTGTCTGTGACAGTGTAAATCCCTGATAAGAGTGCAAAGTTCATTTTGTGTGTTTGGAGACTTCTCTCTCAGCTATTTAAGTTAAAATACTTTGATCATATTTGTTATTTACCTTCCTGTCAGTCACTAGATGTAACTTCAGCTATGTCTTAGTTTCCTTCAAATCCTCTCACAGGGCTTTCTACATCCCTCCCCCCTTCAGAAATATGTCTACCTTGATGTCACTTTTTAATTTTTTTTATTTTTTATTTTTTTTAGTTTTAAACCTCCTGTGACCTTAATGATGTCATACTGATCAACCTAACTGACTCAATTGCAGGGATGTGTAAATAGCTTGGTACTGCGTGTAATTACCTTTGTACAGGCCACCATGACCCAGTGGCATTGTGACTGTTGTATATGTGCGAGTGTGTTGGGGGGGTATTATATAGGTTAAGGTGACAGAATTTCACTTCATGTATTGTGTACTGATATCTTGTACAGTTCTTTAACACTTTATTTACAACAGTATTTGTGTATATTTTATGAAGTAATAAAACTGAATCTCACAATCTTGCCTACTTTTTTTTTTTAACTTGATCACCGGTGTTCTACTGCACAATGCCAGAAAATGTTATATTTACAGTATGAAGACAACAGCAGCACCTGCAGAGTCGAGTGGTAATACGTGGACTGAATAACCCACAGCGCGCATGCGCCAACATCAGATCGTTGCTTCCAGCTACTGGTGGTCCAGTAAACTGGAGTGAAGGAATAACGGCATCTGACGTGTCTGTTTTCGAAAGGAAATCGCAATATATTTGTCTTATACGTGATTTTGTGCTTTTCTGCGCAGGGCTTGTCAAAACCTGATTACTTTAAACAATTCTGACTTAAACCTGGAAAAGCATCAAGCTAGCATAACAGGGTTTGGAAGGCAAGCTAACGCTAGCTAGCCGTAGTTAGCCACCAGCAGCCTTCATCAAGGAGGAAAATGTGTTTTTGTTCAAGCGGCAATGCAGAGATTGGAATCGGAAAGTCATATTAGGTAGTTCTCTTCAAAACGAGTGGAGCCGACTGGAGATGAGCTAAATTTATGTTTGGATACACAACTGTGCCGCACACAAGACAACTGCAGAGGAGGTGAGTCCAACTGTATAACAGACAGAAAAATTTTCGGGGGGAATTTGTTTTGCACTTGCAAATGTTGCGAAGCCGTGTTTGTCGCCGTTGCGTTTGTGTGAGCAGATGATTGACATTACTGTGAGGCTGCCCGACCCCCTTGCCTGCAGGCAATATGTTGACCTGTCACAAAGGCTACCGATGGCAGCCTAACATCAATAAATGATCCCATTTCTGGCCAGTGCACAATAGGGGAAACAACAGGCAGGAAGTTACTTAGCAACATAATTAACCTTACCTTATATACATTGTCACTCATATGTAGCAGCTATATCATGGACATACTGTGCTCTTGCAACAACGGATTGCTTTGCAGTTACTACAATGTCATCATTAAAATGTTCCCCAGGCCTTAACTACACATTTTTAACGACACAATTTTGTTTTATTGTTTCTAAAAATGAGTCATTTCCAGCACTGTATTTGCTTTTTAACCCTAATTGCAGTTTGTTATTCTAGATAGAGACTATTTCAATGTCTGCCATATACAGTGTGAGTCATCCTCATACCCATGAGGAGAGGGGGGAGAAAGTAGTTTTCTCAGTCACTGATGAAATCATTGCAATCCCGGAATTCACAAAAGGCAGAAAAAGGTGACTGAGGCATCAACGCGTAGGGTGCTTTGTTTGGGCATGCGTTTAGGTCGCAGAGTGATACTGTGCAAGACCAATGGGAGTAGTTTGTTATGCGCAATGATGTACGATAGCTTGTTTGTGTTGCGTATTACTGCTGTCACAATCGGGCTAATGACTCAGTGCTAGGGGCGGCACAAGATCCCACGAGATTAAAACGTGGCAAGGTTTCTCGTAAGGAAAAAAACTATCTCACGATAATAATACAGTCGTTTTGTCTCTGTGGGGGGAGGCGGGGCCGCTAGCATACACACACAGCAAAAGTGTGGCGCTTCGTGAGGAGCAGTGCAAGGGAACGTAGTCGAAGTTAGGAGGAAAAAGATGCTTGCATAATCCCCATGTGTGAATATTAATAATGAGGAAAGTGAGCCCATCAACACGAACGAGCCAATACGCCCAACAAACATATCCCAGTTTTCCCATCGGGGAATAGCATCGAGATGCAGAGCCTTCGTCTCAACAGTCAACACTCGCTGAGACGTTTTGTCTGCAAAGTAAATACAAACGGAACAGCACAAAATTGCGTGCATTCACAGAAAATCATGGCAAAAGAAATGCTGCTCTTTAATACAGTTGAAAAGCCAGCATTTCAAGAAATGCTGCAAACATTTCACAGACAGCACGAATTGCCTGTAAGAAAATACATGTCACAAACGCCAATTCCACAACTTTACAGAGTGAAAGATGAAATATTTAAGGAAATATTGCATTATTAAAATGTTGACAATAATATCGTTCCGTGGCAATTTGTGGGACAAACATTTTGAAACGCATTCGCATTGTTTTGCGACTGTTAAATAAAAAAGTCTGTGCAGTCATTGTACTTTTTCTTAAAATGAAGGTTAAACTCTCGTTTCGCCTTGTTCTCGTGGACCCAAACTCGTGCGTCGTCTCGTCTTGTGATTTGGGTGTCTCGTGACACACCTACTCAACACTGATTTGGCCTTTCAGCCTCTGATTGAAAACTACTGAAAAAGACGACAAACGTTTTCAAGCTTAATGTTACTTCATTAGTGTCGTAAATGCCAACTTTTTTTAGTGTGTTTAATTCAAAGGTAATTTAGTCTATATCTTCTGTTCCATGTCCTCATCTAGATGAGTCAGCTTTGGCGGGACATACCCCTGTCAAAAAGGCTGGTTAATGATTCTCCAGCAGGCCTTGCACCCAGGGGCCGTGCCACCATGGCCCCCCAGGGGTCCAACTCCTCCTGGATGCCAGAAGCCCCCTTGGTGACACCGGATCAGCCTATTTTCCTCATGACCTCTACTGCCCAAACCATATCAGGGTTTTTTGTTTGGACAGCGCTGCTCATCACATGTCACCAGGTAAAAATGACATCCATCTTGTATTATAAGAGTGTGCATGCACTGATTGCTTGGTCACGGACCAGAATCTTATGGTGTCCTGCCTGATCAGCCAGGGCAAGTGACTAAGTGGGCCATTCTCATGGAACCAATACCGCGCAGGTTTAAACTTTAAACCTAGGCATCACACAATGAATCACCTCAAATTAGCTACAGATTTGATGTCACACTTGTTCAGCGATAGTGATGCAGTGCATGATCTCATGTTACACAAATGTTAAGTAACATCAACTTGGCAGTTGTTTGCTGCTTCAGCTCATGTAGAGAGGATCTCCTTTCACGCAGGCAGCGGGCTGGTGACAATGTTGAGCAAGTGAGCATCTTCAGGTCCTCTACCTTTCGGTCTCATGAGCGGGGTTCAGGGTTAATCTAGTTTATTGTCAGTCACCATCTTTTTTTTTAACCAAAGGTGTGTGTCTGTTTACAATCGTGGAAAGGTGATAGGTGGATCATTGTACCCTTTGAAAGGAGCCGGATGACACACAGACAGAGCGGCCCACCCTGCTGTCTGCTACTCTGAATGGAAGTGATGAAAGCCAAGTATCAGTTACCAAAAACACGCCCCCACCACACACACACACACACACACACACCCCTTGCAGAGAGGCAGTGATCCAATATTCAACTCGAGCAAATATTTTCTGTTGTTTTGTTACTTGTTTGCCCAAAGTCGAGTAAAAACCCTCATAAAAGTTGAAAAAGTTGATTGGGTTGGTTTTCATTCTGGCTTCTGGTTTGAGGTGTTTAGTGTTTTTGTTTCAATTTCGACTCACTCACAGTATACATAGAAAGTGTAATACAGTAATCCCTTGCCACTTCGCACTTCAAATTTCACGTTTTTTCAAAAATATATGAATGAATCATGCTGTTTAGCGGTTGAATACAGCCTATGATTAGTCAAAATGCATATTAAGCAAAATTAAGCAAATTTAACATATTGTTGGCCTAAATTAAGCATAGTCAATCATAAAAATGGCTAAATGACTGAAAATACAAATATAAGGCATTCAGAAGACGCATTCAAAGACACTGTGATGAAGTGTAGTATTCTACACTGGCTCCCAGGTGTCAGTAATGTTACTGTAATGTTCGGTGAGACACACAAGCATCAGAGGTGATTGCCGGAACAACAGGCACTATAATCCCCAACACGGGATACTTTTGCAGTCACAACCCACGGCACGCTAAATCTCAACTCTGAACCTCTAATGTCACTTCCTGTCCGCCCTGATATTATTGGATTTTTTTCCAATAGTATCCTTGGCTTGTCAAGTAAAATTCCTAAAATGAATTTGCCTGTATTGCTTTCAAGTGATATTAATGTGAGCTGATATCATAAATTGCATAATTGCCATAATGGAGCTTTGTCCTGTTTTCAGATCTACATGCACCTACGTTACTACAGCTCTCCAAATGAACAGCGGCACATAGTGAGGATTCTCTTCATAGTCCCCATCTACGCCTTTGACTCCTGGCTCAGCCTTCTCTTCTTCACCAATGAGGAGTACTACGTGTACTTTGACACAGTTCGAGACTGTTATGAAGGTGAGTGGCTTGAGAAGCAGTGTGCCTTCAGATGATAAACGACTTTATTTTGCTTCCGGGCGGGATTATAGGATGCCATGCTCGCTGATAGCCGCAAAGATGGGTGAGTGTTGCGTTTCTGAGTGCATGTTTTCAGCTCCCCAGAGATAAACAGTGTGAGAAAGTACGTGTTGTGATATCACAGTGCCAAATGGCCGTCTACTGTGTACAGTTTATATGCAAAGGTTTTAGCCTTGTTGTTATTTCTTTGCAACGTTTTGGAGATTACAGAAGAGGGCTAACTTGTTTCCTAGCAACCGCATGAAACTCCACTGGAAGACTGAAAGGGCGGTCAACAGCTCATCCATGTCCTCAGGATTTGCTTTGCATACTTGTAGAATTTGAGAATGAAAGTTACATAACATGATGGCTATGTCATTGTCTGTTGTTTTCTATGCTCGTCAAACAAAGGCATTTGCATTGGAACTAAATTAACCGATTTACAATCACTACCCTACAAGAGTGAGTCACCAAAATCCCAACTGTACGGTAATGATCGATGAGATGCCCCTCCCCTACTATGCCATAACTCTCTTGGCCATGGGATTTATTTGTGAAGTTGTGTGGATTTGGTAACACTGCCTGCATTCATGCATCAATAAGCTTATTTCTTAAAGGGTGCCCAATGATAACAGCTTAATTATTTGAATAATTTACCTACATTTTTGCAGGGTGTTTTGTCTTTTTATATCTACTCTATACCAGCATTACACTGCAAATTTCAAAGAACCTTGCTTCTAGTACTCCCACAGGACTGCAATCTATCCATGTTGGATGATGACATCATCATCTTAACTTGCATAATTGGCCGTTACGGCTATGTCCCCAAGAATACAGATATTTTAAAGGCGCATATTTTGGCTTGTCTTCCCCATAGGTTATTTTTCTTAAAAACAGAGCTTTTGGAAAACTCTGGCCTGAGTGGAGGTTTTCACAAGCTGGGGCTTGTCAGCGTGTGGACGGGTGAAAACAGAGCTTTTTGGTTTGTGTCGTAAGAAACGTGTGACATTATCTCATGTTTTTAAATCTTATTTACCAACAGTATGTGTGTGTTTTTGTGCAGCGGTAGACGTGCATCTGTGTGAAGTAGGAGTCCTCATTTATAAAACAGTACGTAGTTAGAGCATAGGAAACCTGTGTACGACCTTCTGAATTTGTTTTTTAACATTATTAGAGCCCTCTAGACATGAAATAACACCCCTATAGTCGCCTTTGCACTCGTATTACCCAATATAGTGGACACAGTATGAGAAAATAAGATATAAATAAGGGCATAAACTGGAAGTGGGTGTGGTTTAACCTGAAATTGGCGGGGCTTAAATCTACATTATTATAAGTCTGAAATTGACATGGATTGATGAGAAGTTGCGATAATTATTGTTTATTATTCAGCTATATGTGTACTGTGTGTGTGTGTGTAAGTGGTCTGTAAGACTTTATTAATTAATTCTTTTTTTAATGATCTGTGATCTAAGTACATGCCCATAGTGTAAATACCTGTTTGTTCTCCATAGCCTTCGTCATCTACAACTTCCTCAGCCTGTGTTATGAATATCTGGGAGGCGAGAGCGCCATCATGGCTGAAATCAGGGGCAAACCCATCGAGTAAGTCCTGTTTGTCCTTAGTGTTAACAAGAGCCACGGGCCGCTTCTGTGTTTCCCCCAAAGTTTGATTTATGTAACGCTGCACTTCACTTCAGGTCAAGCTGTATGTACGGGACATGTTGTCTGTGGGGTAGGACCTACTCCATTGGCTTCCTCAGGTTCTGCAAACAGGTACGTGTGTCTTTTAATCTCTCCAAATGTATACATTTGTTCTGAATGCACAAACATAAAGCAGACAATGCGTGCCATTTATTTATTTATGGAACACATGAAAAGCATGATTAGTTTGAGCACTGTTTGCATGCATTGTCACCACCACTTCCCGCAGTCGTGGCATTATTTGGTCCCGCTGTGTCTTGCGTGACGCCACGCTATAGCAGGCATCATCTGCTCTCATTACAGAAAAGAAAGATAAGTCAATATTATCTCGAAAATGTGCAAAGAGCAGGAAGGAGGCATAACGCAGAAAAAAGGAGGCATAGACACCTCTTTAGACATTATGATCACTTAATAACAGAAATTCACAAGGAAGGTCCAAGAGGCTTGAGAATTTCCCCCGACTTGCTCCAAGTGGTGGTAGAAAAGTTAAACCATTCGTGTAAATGCGACACGCTTTGATATGCACGCCCGCATTGTTTAGGCATAGGTTGCGGTGCGTTCACGACTAGTTCATGGTGCGTGCCACAAATATTGAACATTTCAAAGTTTTCTTTGCGCACTGGCACACAGCTTGGCACAGTTTACGCATAACACGCAAAATTGCGTACCACTGCAGGGACAAAATCTGTGCAAGTGTAAACAAACTTTAGAAAGTAACATGTAGTATTCTAGCACGTGTATTCTGCCTCTTTCCCATCATGTTTACCACTTCATTTGCTTGCTTGCTCTTTCCTCAGGCCACTCTGCAGTTCTGTGTGGTCAAACCACTGATGGCAGTGATCACTGTCATTCTTCAAGCCTTTGGGAAATACAAAGATGGAGATTTCAAGTATGTCTACACAACTACTTAGTAAAAGTCCATCACAGCAGACTAATGCAACTGAGGGGAGGTTTTATCATGATGTGTTTGTCAGCATCATATGCCTAGTCGTTGAGTATAAACTGATGAAGCCTCCTCTGATGAGAGGCGAAACGTCTTCTAGGACAGTGCAGTTACAATGGAGTAAATGCCCCGGATGAATGTGCCTTTCCACAGGCATATAGAAACTGATGTATTGAATTACTGCAGTTTAGCAGCCTTATCTGGTTCCATTATGTGTGCTTCTCTTCCAGTGTTGCCAGTGGCTACTTGTACGTGACCATCATCTACAACATCTCAGTCAGCCTGTCGCTCTACGCCCTTTTCTTGTTCTACTTTGCCACAAGAGAGCTCCTTGTCCCCTACAGTCCCGTGCTGAAGTTCTTCATGGTCAAGTCTGTCATCTTCTTGTCGTTCTGGCAGGGTAAGAAGAACACGCTCTTAGACATAGTTCACTTTACCGTCCTTCAATCTTTAATTTGTTATTTTTGTCCACTTGGTTGTTCAATTCAGGAATGCTGTTGGCCATCCTAGAGATGTGCGGTGCCATTCCGCAGATAAACTCTGCTGACATTTCTGTGGGCGAGGGAACCGTTGCTGCTGGTTACCAGAACTTCATTATCTGCATCGAGATGTTCTTTGCTGCTGTGGCTCTACGCCACGCCTTCACCTACAAGGTCTACATGGACAAAAGATTGGATTCATATGGTTAGTGATGTGTGCATGTCAAAGTTGATCATTCCTCCTATTGTGAGTCTACTTTCCTCCTTTTTAGTCTTTTTCTATTTTCCTCTTTGGCCTGTCCTTCACTTTCCTGAATTCAATATTCCACTTTGTCTTTTCTCTTCTTGCTGTGCTGCATTGAAAGGCTCATTTCCAATCTATGGACAGTACGGTAGGTCCAATCTTAGCTTTGTTTTGTGTATGTGTATGCTCTTCACCAGTAAAGTTCTCTTTGTTTGGCTGTTAAAGGTCCCCTATTCTGTAACCATGACTTTTAATGATAATGTTATAACAGTAGTATGTGTAATATGAGCCGGTTTAACGTGAGAAAAATCTATCATCTCTTTCACTTTTTAAAGCGTATAATATGGGACCTTTAATGTGGCTGTACTGTGTGACCATTTTAATTTGGACATGACTTTAATAATGCATTTATTAAGGTTGAAATACTTGTTTAAAATATTGGTTTATGGGCTGTCAAATGCTTATAATGTTTAATCAGATTAATCACGATTAATCACCACTTGCCTAAAATATGTGGTATTGACAGTAGTATTAACAGCTCCAAATGAGCTGAAAATTTGAATCGAGCTAAAAGATACCACACGTCTGAAAATGTATTTGCCTGTCCAGTAATGCCTTCCCACTTAATGCTTCAAATTCAAATCACGGTTTTTCAAAATAAATTAATAAATCATGCAGATTTGTTGTTGAATACGGTCTGTTATTAGTAAAAAAAAAAAAAATATATATATATATATATATATATATATATATATATATATATATATATATATATATATATATATATATATATATTATTATTATTATTTTGCCTAAATTAATCATTTTCAAGCATAAAAATGGCTATATGAACTAAAATACAAATATAAGGCAATTCAGAAGACGTTGTGATGATATGTAGTATTCAATACTGGTCACTATTTGTCAGTAATGTTACTGTAATATTTGGTGAGACACACAAGCACCAGACTTGATTGCCGGAACCACAGGTGTTTATTGCAGGTTTGAATTGTCTCACAACAGGCGCATTACCCTTGATGTCACTTCCTGTTTGCCCCCCACTCAGCTCCCCAGGCACCGGAACACATTTACAGCAACACACATTTGTCTTATTTTCTTTTATTGTGTCTACTATATTGGGTGCTATGAGTATAAAGGTGACTATAGGGGTGTTATTTCATGTCTCGAGGGCTCTAATCATGTTCAAAACCGTATTTAGAAGATCGTAAACAGGTTTTACATGCTTTAACTATGAAAATATTTCATTTCTAAATAAGGAATCCCATTTCTCTGAAATTAATTTATCACGGTCCGGCTGCGATAGACGAGGGATTACAGTATTTGCCTGAAGTCTCTTTAATAGTAGCAGGACATTTGAATTTTACCTGTATTATCTTGCATATATAAATTATTACTGACTTAGGGTGAAGGGCATTTGTTTCCTGTGGGGGAAAAAATGGCTTATTTTTGGAGGAAAAATAGTTTTTCTGCAAATTTACGGGGTCATGGAGGCTGAATCACGAATGTCATTGTGTAGTAATTCACTGTGTTGGATACACAAACAGACCTTGCTAGCATAGCAGGAGTTTGTTTTCACCGAATCAAACATGACAAGGGTGAAAACAGCGTCCGTGCTGCTCGGAGTCAGTCACATTGAAATTGTTCCTTCCCACTTTGCATCCAGGCCGCTGTGCACCAATGAAAAGCATCTCCAGCAGCCTGAAGGAGACCATGAATCCAGGCGACATGGTACAGGACGCCATCCATAACTTCTCCCCAGCTTACCAGCAGTACACCCAGCAGTCCACCCTGGAGAGAGGTGGGGGGCCACCTCTCTCCCGAAGCCACAGTAACCTCAGTACCAGGGGAGACAACGAGAAGACCCTGCTGCTCAGCTCTGACGATGAGTTCTGAAACGTGAACACATCCTCAGAGCTTCCTTTTATTCTTGTAGTCCTGATTGGATCAGCCATGGCAGACAAATCAGACGCTGACGTTGTTTAGCTAAGATTCTTATCTGACTTATGTGATGATGAGAGCAAGAAGAGGATTGGGACGTTTCAAATATACAGCAGCTCACAAAAGTGAGTACACCCCTCACATTTCAGCAGCCATTTTTATTACAGTGTATCACCTCAAGGGATAATACTACAAAAATGAAATATATTTCAGAGTAGTCAGTGTATAGCTTGTATAGCAATATACTGTAGATTTCCTATCCATTATTGTCTAAGTAGCTGGCAACACAAGTGAGTACCAATATATTAAGTAGGTGGTAGTGTCTGGGGCTGCACGAGTGCTCCCTGTCACTGGGGAGCTGCGGTTCATTGAGGTCACTGTGGGGCATGCTCATGTTATTATCCGCTATTAGGAGTGTCCCTGATACTGACAAAACAAAAAAATCAAACGAGTATCGGATTATATCGGCCTGCGTCCATTCCAGGCTCCGCTCCAGCACTTCTATCCAGCAGCGTCCGGACAGAGCCCACGTGATTAGTGTGCTAAAGTGCTAACAATAGCAAGGAGTGATGTCTTGATTATTGTTCTTTGTGTAATATCACTTAATCACGCCTTTTCTAGCATTCTACACCCCAAAATAGGTAATAAAGGTATATATGATTTGAGCTGAAATCAGTATCCACCGATACTCCAGGCTGCAATGTTGGTATCGTAGCGGAACTGAAAAAGGTGTATCAGGACAGCCCTACCAGCTGTTTAGACAATATATTTCAGGACAGTAAATCATACAGTCTGTTGACTAAGTATATCCTGGTTCTCTTACTTTGGTATTGTAGCTTGAGAAGATGTAATAAAATAGCTGCTAGATTGTGAGGGGTGTAATCACTCTTGAGAGGTAGCGTAGTTCAGGAAAGTGTTGAGATGTTTATATAATTCATTTATTAGGCGGTAAAATTGGGACTTGTATTAACGTCATAGAGGCCTGTCCGTATTCACATATTGTGTCACGTATAGCTCCGCAATGCTGCACTTTAACTCCCCGAGATAAAGCTAGATGACTGATAAGTATACATAGAGCTGGAGCTGAGCTCGAGTGCCATCTTCTGACTTTTGGTGGCTTTTCTTCATCTTTTATTTGTTGATTCTTGATTTGAACCTGTGCCGAAAACCTTGCCAAATAGCTCAGAGCAGAGACCTGACAGATTGCTATTCAAGTGAGTCGTGGCTTTATTTTAGTACAAAATGTATGGGAATTGTTGTTGACTATTTCAATTAGTTGGGAACGCTGTTATTCCAGAAATGTTGAGGGTGTTCTTGCCATGTTTTGTAGTTGCTTTATATGCAATATCCAGAGTAATAATAGCGTGACTCAATCTGGTGGCCTGCTAATGTTTGCAAACTGCCGAGGGAACTGATTTCGGAGAGATTTTAGTGTGCCAGTAAGATTGATAGAAGGACAACGCCCACACAGCTTACTGAAGCTGCACCGCTGCCCAGCTGTGGTGCGCTCTGGACTGTAATCCCACAATTAAGGTCATTGCATGCAACACAGATCAAGCCAGCCTTAGCCCCCGCTTGCGAAGGTAGCGCTGCTATAGTTGCAAAAAGTCTGGAGGTGGGTTCAGACAGACACATGAGGTTATGCAAAGACATGCCAGAGAGTAAAGATGACTGGAAAAAAAACATTTTTGTTAACAAGATGATGTTCAATTTGTGTTTTAGCAGCAGCCAGTGTAGATGTTGCTTGTGATTGTAATCTTACATGTGTGATGGCGGAAACACTGCAGTATTCGCACCCAACGTTGCCTCTAAATGAGCGTTATGTGTTGTGGGGAATGCAAGCTGTTTGGTAAATTGTGAAGTACAGTCGATGTACAGCGAGTATTGAATGTAGACCAAAAAAAAAGATACAAAATGATGAAGTGCATACAAATTCAAAACTAATCTGGAGTCCATGGGTGCAAATGTTTATTCCGGTTGTGACCACAAATCCAAAAACATTTTCCAACCACCTCGTGCCCATAAATTATGAATACGTCATTTGTTATCCATCTTTTTATAGCATCTTAGTGCTCTTTAATCATCTTTTAAAAACTTAAGAAGTGGAATTCAGGTAGAATTGGATATTTAAAAAAGCAGGACACATTCCAGAAGGAAGAGATTGTTGTAAATACAGTTTAAGCACTGAAAAATATTCAAAATGACGACTAAAAATGGAATTGCTGCATATCGTGCTTTGTTTTAATATTTTCATTTTTATATATCCCTGCTGTTGTATACATTTTTATCTGCATATATTTATGCACTTGGGTTTTTGTTAGTGTTGAAAACGAAATAAAAGTCGATGGACTAAAGGAGCAGTATGTTTTCCATGTATCTTGACACCATCACAGCTCTGTGTAAACTGTACACTGTGAAGACCTCGAGGGAAAAAATGTAAATCAAACAATAACAAATTAACTGCTGCACCTTGAGAGGATATCTTGAGAAATGCAGGTTACAACCACCACAGTGCTGTGCAGTGTTATAAACAGAGACAGTATACGACAGGATGTAGCTTGTCGTTAATAAATGTAGCAGAATAAAATGTAGCAGGAGGGGTCAGTGTTGCTATCGTAGTGACTTTGTCACTGTATTTAGAGAGTATTCACACCTCTCTAGATTGTGTTTCAAAAAATAAAAAAAAAAGCGACGAGCAACACATGGAGCGACTTTTTCTGGTCTTACTACGCACTTCTGGAGATTAAAATGAAAGCACATTGTTATTGTATTGTATGTACTTTATTTATCCAAGGTGAACATGTCGCTACTTTAATGCTGTAAATGTTTTTTTTTTCGTATTTTAGGTATTATAGTTTGTTTTTTATTTGTATAATTCGGCTGCGTGTGCTTTGCCATGTGGCAGTGGTTGCTGTGGTGCCCTGTAGTGGTTTTGTATTGACAATGCGGTTTCCAGTGCGATTATTGTTGCAGTAATGACTGATGCGATCCTTCCTCGCCAATTAAATATGACAACCGGCACCTTTTATAATAGAAATCGACTCCAAAATAAGCCAGTGAAAATCTGCGGTATACTCCCATGTAACATTGGGGAGCGTGGGGGGGATTATGATTAACACCAAACGTTCACGCAGATTCTATTTAAGACATACACCAAAACTTCATTTTGTATAAAAAACGTATTAAAATAGACTGAAAATAAATTATAAAATATAATAATAATATAAGGTGTCAATCCATAGTGTAGAGTGCCAGTCTGTCAAAGTATGTACATTTTTTTTGTATTTGTACAAATCCTGACATCTATGCATTTTGAAGCAACTGAAAACATCTGTACTATATTTCAATAACACAGGTGTCAATCTTATCCTGAGGCGGAGCCAATCAGCGCCCCCACCAACCAAAGTGGCTTCCGCTCCCAGCCCTCTAGCTAAGCTAACAACATAGCTAGCTATACTGATTGATGTCAGGTAAACACACACACACACACATATTAGATACATGACAGTTTGAGGCTTCGCGAATAATCAGCAACGAGGTTTACGCAACTAGCATTACACATTTTAACCGAACTACAAGGCGCGTCGGATAACATTACATACTATTAACTAGTCAACAGTGTAGCTTTTGGAGGGCCCGAAACAGAAACAGAAAGAGAAAGTACGATTAAACATCCGAGACAACGTCTTCATCCCTCATAAAAAGCGGGAGTCTTCAAAATGAGAGGCTCTTATGGAGACCGAGACAGAGACCGTGGTCGCGACAGGGGGTAAGAAAACAATACACGCTAGCCTGGGTGCTAACTGCAACTCATTTGTTTTGAGTAGTACCTACAAGTATGTTAGCCGAAGTTGTAGTATTAAAATAGTATTATCATCATGTTATAGAAGTCCTCGGTTCGGATCCAGCAGAGGCGGCCCACCCCCAGTTAAAAGATTTGGAAATCCTGGGGACCGTTTGCGAAAGAAGAGGTGGGATCTGAATGAGCTTCCCAAATTTGAGAAGAACTTTTATACTGAGCACCCAGAAGTGCAACGAATGAGTCAGGTATGCACATTCATTAATTGATATGTGCCTATTAAACCGGAGGGTCACTATTTTGTACTTTTCACACTCAATCGTTTTTTCCCCAGTATGACATTGAGGACTACAGAAGGAGGAGAGAAATAACGGTTCGAGGTTCAGGCTGCCCGAAGCCCATCATCAGCTTTCATCAGGCGCAGTTTCCTCGTAAGCACCAGCAAACCTCAAGGCCTTCACGACACCAAGAAATACAAATCAGTTTTGTGTCATCTTAATCAGTTGTCGTTTCCATTTAGAGTATGTGTTGGATGTGCTGATGCAGCAAAATTTCAAGGAGCCAACAGCCATTCAGGCTCAAGGATTCCCACTAGCCCTCAGCGGGAGAGACATGGTGGGCATTGCTCAGACCGGCTCAGGAAAGACTCTGTCGGTGAGACGTAGCCTTTCTTTCTGTTCCATTTAAAACTTTCATTGAAAAGACAGTTTGTACATACAGTAGGTGTGTGGGCTACAAAACTACCAGTGTTGTGAATGTGAAACAAGTAATGGATGATGTTGCTCACAGGAGTTAAATTGACAACCTTTTCCTTTTTTTGTCTTTGTACAGTATCTCCTGCCTGCCATTGTGCACATTAATCATCAGCCCTACTTGGAGCGTGGAGATGGACCCATCGTATGTATAAAAACACAGAATACAGTCATCCCTCGCCACATCGCAGCTCCAATTTGCAGCATCACTCTATTACAGCTTTTCAAAAATATATTAATTAATAAATCATGCTGTTTTGTGGTTGAATACGGCCTATTACTAGTAAATAATATGCATATTTTAGCAAATTGTGCATACTTTTTGCCTAAATTTAGATTTTAGCCATAAAAATGGCTGAATGAACTCAAATATAAACCTAAGGCATTCAGAAGATGCATTCGAAGACGTGATGCTATCTAATATTCTGCACTGGTCAGTAGGTGTCAGTAATGTTACTGTAATCAGACTTGAGCGCCACAACAACAGGCTGACGTATGCACACACTACTCGCTGTCGAGTTTGCTAAGTTTCCTTGCACATGCACATGCATTCACCTACAAGTTTACTTACCTTACACTCGCTGAAAAGTTGTAGATGGTGGTCACGGAGATGGCTCATCATATTGGAAGTGTTAGCCCGTTCGTGCATTTTATAGGTTGACTGTCTTCAGTTATTGTCCTCTCAGAATTCTTTGCTAATCCAATATATGTCCAGACAGGGATCCCGCCATGTTTTTACCAGCCACACATTGCAAATGACTTATCGGAGTGTGGTAATCAATCACACTTTTACGATGATTTTAATTTGAAATGATAATACTAACAGTCTGGAGCTTTACCGCGATTAATTGTTACATCCCTAGTGTTAGTTCATGTCTGGAGGGCTCTAATAAGCTTGTGTATGTAATATTTGTAAATGTAATATTTGATTTATAAGAAAGGAATGTAGATATTCACTTATCACTGTCAGGTCTAGATCCATTTAACCACGATAAACGAGGGATTACTGAAGATTGAAAATATATTTTTGTATACAGTACAATTGTCGTGTGTTACTCCAAGGGTCTTAATAGCATTTTTTTGTGTACTCTGTAGTGCTTGGTCCTTGCGCCCACAAGAGAACTGGCACAACAGGTCCAGCAGGTGGCTTATGACTATGGAAAATCATCTCGCATTAAAAGCACTTGTGTGTATGGGGGTGCTCCCAAAGGACCGCAGATTCGAGATCTGGAGAGAGGTGTGCACTACTCCCCATTGAACGTGTTATCCATTGTTTAAGTTCAAAGGATCGTACGTGGATAAAGAGGGAATTGAAAAGAAAAGCTGCTATTCCGAAAGAGTTCTTGTTTGTGTAAGACAACAAAATATTCAAACGTCTCCCTTTTAAGGTGTTGAAATCTGCATCGCCACGCCGGGCCGCCTGATTGACTTCCTTGAGGCGGGCAAGACCAACCTGCAGCGCTGCACATATTTAGTTCTGGATGAAGCTGACCGCATGCTGGACATGGGATTTGAACCCCAGATTCGCAAAATTGTGGACCAGATCAGGGTAAGATCTTTTAATGTAGTCGGTGTATGAATTTAAAAGGTTAATATTTCAAGTTAATTAAGATGTAATGGTGCAAATCCAGCCAGACAGACAGACACTGATGTGGAGCGCCACGTGGCCCAAAGAGGTGCGTCAGCTGGCAGAGGACTTCCTTAAGGACTATGTGCAGATTAACGTTGGAGCCCTTGAGCTCAGTGCCAACCACAACATCCTTCAGATAGTTGACGTGTGCATGGATAGTGAAAAGGACCAGAAGTAAGATACTGCACATACAATAAAGCAGATCAGTGTTTGTTTGCATGCATTTGCTTGCCATCCTCTGATGTCACCGTCAGGCTGATCCAGCTGATGGAGGAGATCATGGCTGAAAAAGAGAACAAAACCATCATCTTTGTGGAGACCAAGAAGCGATGTGATGACCTCACACGTCGCATGAGACGTGATGGGTGAGTCGAGGAAGATGCTGCCATTATTCTAATGACCCAGGAAGTATCCAGAGCAATCCACTGACTCGGGTTGATGCTTTGACTTGTAGGTGGCCGGCGATGTGCATTCATGGAGACAAAAGCCAACCGGAGAGAGACTGGGTGTTGACAGGTAAAACAAATGGATTTTATATACTCGCCAGCTGCAGCATTCAATCTAATGAGCTGTAAGACAAAAACTGTATCAGATATAGTGCTCTTGCAAACACCTCTCAATATGCAGTGCAGTACTACACTGCAAACTACAACCACAATAATACAGATATTATTTAACTCCAAATGCACGGTCGTAGGCTACCACAAAGTACCCCTAGTGCACATCTTCTAGCTTTACACTTGGTCCTTGAGTTACGAATTGCAGTAATCCCTACTATATCAGGGTAAATTGGTGCTGTGATAAGTGAATTTCCACTAAGTAGGATGTCTTATTTATAAATAGAATATTTTGATAGTTAGAGCGTAGAAAACCTGTTTACGACCTTCTGAATACGGATTTTAACATTAGAGCGTTATAGACATAGACAGTTACCTTTACACTCGTATTACCCAATATAGTAGACATAATAAGAGTAAATAAGCCATTTAAGACATTAGTAGCGCTCCCGTGTGTTGCTGTAAATGTGTCCCGGTGCTAGAGGGGGTCGGGGGTTGGGTTTCAGCTTGGCGTGGGTTATGTAGCCCGTATTGGGAATTATTGTGCCCAGCTGGAGCCTATCCTAGCTGACCTCGGACAGAGTACACCCTGGACTGGTCGCACAGATATATAGACATATAGACAAACATACAGACATATAGATTAACCTAACATGCATGTTTTTGGAATGTGGGAGGAAACTGGAGTACCCGGAGAAAACCCACACATGCACAGGGAGAACATGCAAACTCCACACAGCGGAGATTTGAACCCAGATCTTCCCGATCTCCTGACTGTGTGGCCAACATGCTAACCACTAGGCCACCGTGCGGCCCTGAGATAATTCAAACCAATAAAAATAAAATAAAAGCCTCTTGTCACGGTGATCCAGTCTGGTGCTTGTGTGTCTCACTGAACATTACAGTAACATTACTGACCACTAGTGGCCAGTATAGAATACTACATGCTAGCACAACGTCTTGGAATGCGTCTTCTGAATGCCTTATATTTGCATTTTAGTTAATTTAGTCATTTTTATGCTTGTAATGCTTAATTTAAGACAAAAATACATAAAATATAGATGATAGATAGTGATAGAGCGAAGCCGCCAAATTCGAAGTGCGAAGAGGCGAGCAATTACTGTTCTTCCCCCGGCTTGCACTGTAACTACTTCTCGAGCGAGTCTTGTGTTTACGAACCCAAATTAAATTTTGAATTAATTTATAGGAGCACAAGTAGTAGTTGCTTCATCAACCCAGTGAGGAAAAAAAATATCATTTTGGCAATCTCTTAAAACTTTTCTCAACACAGAAAATATGAACAGTTCCCAAATAACACTATGAGCTGTGACCTGCACAGAACAATGAGCAGCTACAAGTCCAGCACATCAGTGCAGGGTACAATTAATGCTTTGCCTCTCATTGTGTCAATCAATATTGAGCATTATTATCTTTGCAAAGTCACAATGTTCAGATCTTGTATTAGATCTCATGAGATTGTGAAAGTGTGGCTAGTGTTGTGGGCAATGAGTGTACTTTATACCTTCTAACCACCCCTGGAGTTTATTTCCAACTCCCTTTCTTTGTGTTTTAGAGTTCCGCAGTGGCAAAGCTCCCATCCTTATCGCTACTGATGTGGCTTCCCGTGGTTTGGGTATGTGCTCAAATGCCACCCGCACTACACACAAAACATTTTCAGACCTTTGATAGTAAGAATACAGTACACCATGCTGAGCCACTGCTGCTTTTGTGTGAAAGGTGTTAGAAGTTAGTTACTCTCACATGGAGATCTCCTCTTTCACAAACATATGATGCTTTGCTTCTCAGATCATTGTGTATCTCCGAAGCAAATCATGTTGATAGTGAAGTTAATGAAGAGCATGAAAGATGAATTTAAGGTGAGGCTAGTGATGCAGATCAACCTTTAACCTAATTCTGTGTTCATTTGTTTTCTTTTCATTTTCTTTTGTTTGTTTCAAAGTCTCTCTTCTGCCAACTAGAAGTACACAGGCCCTCGGGAGCCTGCAGCCGGACCTAGGCATGACTAATCGAAAGCCGACTTTGGGGAGAGAGAGAGACGGCCTGATTAATCAGTCCCACACAGCCATCTCCGCTGCAAAGCTAGAGCAGAGCCCACAGTGCCAACAAAGCCCTCTCCCCCTTGCCAGGACACCGACTGCCTGGCTGATAGGGGACGGGGGATGGAAAGAGGGGCAAACGCAGGGGGGCTGCTGGGCTTCCAAATTTGATCCGAATGTCGGGCTGTCAGGGTGGGCTCCCCTCAGCCCTGCCATCATCCCGGTGACGCACTACATCATCACCCAAGCATGTCTGTACCAGAACAATAGGATCTCAATTGGCGTTAAAGACACTGTGGTGCGTCACAAGAAGAGCGACACATCCACCTGGAGCTGAGGGTGGATTGTGGCCAAAGCCCCGCCCGTGGACGGCTGTGCTGCAGCCTGCCCAATGACATGCCCCTCCAGATTCAGCCCCTGACACCCCACCATCACTGGCTGTGGCGGCTGGCCTCTCCCTCTGCGGACGTCATGTCTGGTCCTGGCTGGCAGGAGTCCTGGCCTGGAGGAGTCACCACTCTGTAAATGTTTTTTCTCCTTCTCCTTCTCCTCCCTCACTTGTCTGTTATTCCTCTTGCACACATCACCGCTTTTCTGTCATCTTAAGTTTGTCTCTCTCTTATGTCCAACTCTTCAACCTATCATTGTCTTTATACTGTATGTTCCTTTCGCTTTCTTTAAACCATCTCCTAACAGCTATCCTTAGTCCCACCCTTTTCATTGTAGCCCTATAGACCTCTAAAACCATTCCCCTTCATATCCATCAAACCAGACCACTGCCAACAAGTCCTGCTTGTCAACAAGTCACCTGCAGCTGCAGGACTCCACTGACAAGGCCCACTCTAAGCTCCGTCCACAAGGCTTCCCCTTAGCGTCTGTTTCTTGTTACTCGGGCTCTATATGATTGCACACTTGGTGAGCATGGGAGGAATTCGGGACACGCCACGCCAATCAAAGATCCCCAAAGCCTTACAAATCAACTTCTCCCGCCGCCCCACATCTCAGCTATCACTTTGACATCTGGCAGTCCAGTCCTAAGCAACGTATCTATGTGTATGGGGGGAGCACGCTGAGCTCAAGATGATCATGGTTTAGGTGTGCATCCTCACTCGTCATTGGAGTGGGAGTGCCGTGGCCTGCAGTGGGAGGTGGGACTGCTTTTGTCCTCCTACGCCTGCAGATCTCCTGTGAGTGGCGAAGGGGTCTGGGGACAGAGGGGTAACTTTTTAGGTCATCACTAGATCTCTGATACAGGGTAAGTACTGTGACCCCTCTTCCCCTTTTCCTCCTCCTCCAGCCTTCATCATGATGCTCCCTCCAATCAGTCTTCTGAGCCACTCGCCAACTGTAATGAGAAACAGACCACAAATCAGCACCCCCTTACAATTAATTATTCCTGGAAATGTTGTCGGTAATCAATATAGACCAAAATAGCCTGTTAAATCAATTTTACCCGCACCAAGACGATTTATGTTGCTTGTTAGCGAGCAGGAATTTACAATCATGACCAAATCAATTTCAGCAAAATTTTGGGAGGATTTCTCCTTATTGACGTTAGGAATGAAGCATCTAAATGACAAAATTCATGTACAGAATCTCACAAAATCGGGTACACCCCTCAACAAGAATTTTTTAAATATCTTCTAGAGCTGCAACAATGAATCTGTGATTAATCGATTATCCAATTAATCAACAACTTTTGGTATTCGGTTAAGCACTTTTTGATGTAAAAATGTAAATATCTTCTGATTTCAGCCTCTTAAATGTGATTTTTTATTATTATTTCCTTAGTCACTCATGAAAGCAGACCTATTATTTTTGTGTTTAAGGCAAAACAAGATATTCACACACATCAGCTTTGATTTGGGAAAACGGGGATCGACATTTTGTCTTTTCTGATACGTTGCGGACCAAACCACGAACTGTCTGTCATTACTCGATTCATCGCTTAAGAAAATAATGGCAGCCCCAACATCTTCTCAGGGGACAATACTGTAGAAATGGAACTTGTCGAGCGGTATACACTTACTGTCCTCTGAAAATAAGTCAATACGCACAGCCATTATTGTCGAAATATACTGTGAGTGAGGAGACACAGTGAACATGTCCAAATTGCAAGTTTTTACTGGAATCTTCTTCCTCTCCTCCATGATGGCATTCCTGGTGGAGATGGTGGTTGTTAATACACCTTATGCTGCTGTGGTACTTTACTGGGTTCAGGTGTGAAGACATCAGTACTCCCATCCCCTTCACCGTTGCCATGGGATCATGCTCTGCTTCAGAGTTTAACAGTTGGAATTCATGCGTCTGTGTAGGCTCTCAGTCGTACAGGAGTTGTCCATCGAGGAAAAGGCTTCTTGAGGCGTCATCTGTACTTCTGTGAAGAAAGTGTCGGACGTTTCGCTCCTCATCCGAAGAGCTTCGTCAGCGAACTAATAAGTGCTGGTAGCTTAGGCCTTAAATACCGTAAGAGTGGGCGGAATTGGTGTGCCAACACCCTCCTCCTATTGGTTCGTTACACTAAGCCTGGGCGGAGTAGTGGTATAATCCTATCCTGTTATTAACACCTCCGATAAAAGGGGAAGTGTCGCTCCCTGAAAAGGGTATGAACGACTCTGATCCTGGCTCGTTAGCATCTATTGTTCTGGCTCGGCCCTGGCTTCACCTCATTTGCATTTGCAATTCCTACCTATTTCAAACCAGTAAATACCTTGAGACAAAAATTAGTGCATCCTAAAGACAAGACTCCAAACCAGAAACAAAGCAATGTGGTCTATTCCATCCACTGTAAAGATGAGGAATGCAAAGAGCACTACATTGGGGAAACTAAGCAAATGCTCCAAAAAAAGCCTTTATCAACATCGCAGGGACAATTCTAGTGGTCCTCAATCAGCAGTACATCTACACCTGAAAGCTACCAATCACTCTTTTCAGGACAGCGAGGTAAAGATTTTGGCCAAAGAAAACAGATGGTTTGAAAGAGGAGTAAAGGAAGCTATTTTTGTCAAACAACAGAACCCATCATTGAATCGGAATGGTGGTTTGAGGTTTAATTTGGACCCTGTGTTCAGCAGGTTACTGAGACCAAAACCCACAGCTCTTAGTCTTGCAAATGAGGTGAAGCCAGGGCCGAGCCAGAACAATAGATGCTAACGAGCCAGGATCAGAGTCGTTCATACCCTTTTCAGGGAGCGACACTTCCCCTTTTATCGGAGGTGTTAATAACAGGATAGGATTATACCACTACTCCGCCCAGGCTTAGTGTAACGAACCAATAGGAGGAGGGTGTTGGCACACCAATTCCGCCCACTCTTACGGTATTTAAGGCCTAAGCTACCAGCACTTATTAGTTCGCTGACGAAGCTCTTCGGATGAGGAGCGAAACGTCCGACACTTTCTTCACAGAAGTACAGATGACGCCTCAAGAAGCCTTTTCCTAGTTGGAATTCATGTTTCCCCTCAATGGACCACAGCCACGGCAGCACTCATGCAGCCCCAGACCTTGTTGCCACCAGCACCGTCCGTGACTGTTGACAAGATACCGTTATCTTGGTACTGTACTCACTTATGCCAGCTACCTAGACAAGAATGGCTGTGTCTTTAGTCCTTTTCAGTGAATAGTAAATCTACAGTGAAGTATTGGAACAGTCAGGTTAATTCCTTTTGTTTTTGCTCTAGACTGAAAACATTTGTTTTTGACATCAAAAGATGAATGCGACCGTAGAGCAACATTTCGTCTTTTATTTGCAGGTATTTACAGTACATCTGGATTAGATAGACAATAGCACTCAATGTCTACGCTCAGTTTCAGATCGGGTAGGATAGATTTCGCCTGTGTAGACTGCATTTAGAGGTGAAAACAACATGAAAACCAGAGAGCTGCTGAAGGGTGGAAAAACAAGCAACTGTCAGTCTCTGAGAGAAGATGGAAAATCACACCATTGCACAAACATGGGCCATAGCCACCACAACCATTTAGAATGTCCTGAAGAAGAAAGACACCACCGGTAGACCAGGGGAAACATCAGCAGATGGTGACAGAAACATTGTGAGAGCTGTAAAGAAAGACCCTAAAGCAACTGTTGGTGACATCTGAAACAACCTACAGAGGACAGGTTGAAGTACTAACGTCATGTGCAGAAGTGCAATGACTACACCAGAAGATGCTAACCACTCATTAGCAAGAAGAATAGGTTGGCCAGGGTGGAATTTGCCAAAAGGTATAGAGATGACCCTAAAAAATGAATCAAAAGGAACTGACCTCACTGTTCCAATACTTGTGGAGGGCACTGTATACTGCTGTACAAGCTGTACGCAGACTACTCTTAAGTATAGCCAACTTTCATTTCTAAAGAATTGGGCCTCGAGAAGATATACTGTAATCAAAAATGGTTGTTGAAATGTGAGGGGCGTACTTTTGTGAGATGCTCTATATGGTATACACGGTATGGTGTGCAATTTCATGCCGATCCAAATGATACCAGGGTCATTCTAATGAAATTCATGAAACGTTACAGTATATACTTGAAAGTGTTTTCCATACCCGTCATGGTAAGTGTACTGTAGTCATGTGCTGTAATGCTATGTTTGGCAGGTAAGTGGTGGTTTCAGATTGTCTTTGCCAAAAGCACAACACTTTTAATAGTCAGTGCAATTATTACTTTGTTGACTTTTATTTTCGTTTTCCACCCTTCTCCAACTTCACCCATCACCCCCACCACCCCATTCAACCCATTTGCACTGCTCCCAATGTCCAAAAGACGTGGAGGATGTAAAGTTTGTCATCAACTATGACTATCCCAACTCCTCGGAGGATTACATCCATCGGATTGGCCGCACGGCAAGGAGCACCAACAAAGGCACAGCGTACACTTTCTTCACTCCGGGGAACCTCCGCCAGGCCCGTGAGCTGATACGGGTTCTGGAGGAGGCCAGACAGGCCATCAATCCCAAACTGCTGCAGCTGGTTGACACGGGACGTGGAGGAGGAGGGGGAGGCGGTGAGGGACATCTGTTACTATCGAGTTTTGTGAGATGTATGATGCCATAACTGAATAACATTTGGTCGTCGTTCTAGGTGGCCGGCCACGTTTCCGAGGCAGCTCCTCCTCCAACAATCCCAACTTGATGTACCAAGATGAGTGTGACCGGCGAATGCGCTCAGTTGGCGGCGGCAGCGGCAGCTACAGCCGCAACACCCGCGATAGTCGAGGCGGCAGCAGCCGAGACGGGGACCGCCTCACCACCTCCTCATCCTCTTCCTCCTCTTACAGGGATCGCAGCAGCAGGGATAGAGGACGCAGCTACAGCTCCAGCTCGTACCAGAATAGTAGGAACAACAACAACAGCAGCAGCAGCAGCAGCAGCCAGTACAGCGGCCCCAGGGGTGGCTCTGCACCAGCGGGAGGCGGAGTGGGGCCGGTCCCACCCCCCTCATCAGGCCCCCAGCCTCTAATGGCCCAGCAGTTCAACCCCACCCAGCCCATGATGGGCCTGATGGTTCACTCTGCGTTCCAGTTTGCGGCACCGCCACCTCCTCCGGGAAGAAAGTAAATTGCACCCCCATCCATTCTCTCCGCTTAGCTGCCAATTTATTAGGTACACAAAGGCTGCTGAACATCTCTTCTTGATAACAAAATTTAAAGTTTTTGCAACGTTTCTGCATGAGATGTTTCTTTGTGTACCTAATAAATACTAAAGTGAGTATATTTGTGCGGCGTACAGCAACATTTCTTCCAGTCGTAGTGATGAGTCATTTTGGACAGATCTTTACAAAGTGTACATATGCTCCCAAGGTAGGTGGAAAGGTGCTTGCTGAGAATCTGTTACTGAGTTGAATTTGGAAATGAATGCAAACACAGGCAAAGGCATGGAAGCAGCGGAACACAACTTTACACTGTGTGCACAACTAGGCAATTAGCATTATTGATTATTAGTTTTATTATTTAACAATAACAGTGCTCTTGGTCAATCCAAAATGATAATAAACCTCACACTTGAATATTTCAGGAAGTGAAAGGGAGGTTTTGCCTTTTGTTATCTGTGTGCACAATTATTAGACAACTCAAAGAAAAACAAAAATATTCCCATCTCACTACTTTATTTTCATTTTTTTTCAAAGTCAGAATGATAAACAACACGAACTTTACAAATAAATATTTCTGACATTTCCAAAAATAAATCAGTGACAAATATAGCCACCCTTCTTTTCAAAAACACGGAAAAGCCCTTCTCCCATCCATGGAGTCTTGTCACTTGATCATTTGACCATCAATGTTTTGTGAAGCAGCAACCAAAGCCTCCTAGACACCGTCCGGCCAAGTGTACCTTTTTTCTTCACTGTAAAGCTTCCATTTAAGGGCCCATAAGTACTCAATGGGGTTTAGGTCAGGTGAGCAAGGAGGTCAAGCTAGCCACGCAGTGGAGTCTTGGAGCATTGCCCTGCATAAAAATCATTGTCTTCT
Source organism: Dunckerocampus dactyliophorus (assembly GCF_027744805.1). Lineage (NCBI taxonomy): Eukaryota > Metazoa > Chordata > Actinopteri > Syngnathiformes > Syngnathidae > Dunckerocampus > Dunckerocampus dactyliophorus. The sequence continues at coordinate 17,955,901 of NC_072836.1, forward strand.
TGAAAGATGCACACTTGTTCCTTTACCACTGTGTGAAAAAAGTGGCAGTAGGTTTGGGAGTTGAGTTTGAGTCCATGTTCAACCTGAAAAGGCCCAACAAGATCGTCTTTTAATAATTCCAGCCCTTATCGGTACCCAATGGTTCAGTGGTCACGTCCTAATATCTTGGCAACTTCAAGAGTGCTGCATCCCTATGAAAGATGTTTTACAGTTCTTGACTTTTCAGAGTTTGTTGAATCTCTTTTCTGGCCGATTCTGCCATAGGAAAAAAAGCTGCCTAATCATTGTGCACACCTAATAAAAGGCCGCACCCTTCCTCAGTTCATGCACATCACCTGGTATGCTTAAACCCAATGGGCATTCAAGTTTATTCATCTTGGGGTTGGAAAATGTGCATAAAAATGAGAATATGGTCTAAACACTGACTTGCCTAATAATTGTGCACACTGTGTACTATGAGTAAATGTTACAATGTTAAGTGTTACAGTTTTTTAAAACTCACAAGGGCACAAGTTCTTAATAGACCTTTTAACAAGTTCTTTGACAAGCTTACTAAACTCCAAAGAGAGCAATGAATTGTTAGTATAGTCAAACCTTTTCAGCAGTGATGTTGTACTGTCCTCTTATTCATTTTCACACTTAATAAAAGCTCTTTGTCGTGCCACCGTGGATTTGTATTTTAGAGGTGGGAGGGGGGTGCACGCACACGCAGGCAAATATTACATTAAATGAAACCTGTGATGTTAAAATACGTCAAGCTGGCGTGCCCAGGCAGAACGAACGGCCAACATGTTAACAATTTACAGTGGCTGATTAACACGGACACCTGTCCAACTAACAAAACAGCGTGCAAGTGCAAGTCCGGGCGCTCATGAAGTGACAGTATAGCCAATCACACGTTAGCCACAGTATGTACGTCAGAATTAATCGGTGTGCTTGTAGGCGGTCTACTGAGAAACTCTCTTCAACTTGAGCGTTTTCCGCTTGGTCCTAGTGCCTAGCCGGTCTCCTTTTTCATGGGTAGAAAATGCTGGGGACCAAAACTGCAACATCATCATATATAAGCTCATATCATCATAGAAAATATTGGAAAATCTGTAGAAATTTCACAAGAGTAAAATATTGAAAGAAAAAAGTAAAAAAAAAAATAATATGAGAAAAAATAATCATTTTCGGAGCATTAGTTTGAAATATTTAAAAAAAAGATGTTATAGCTTACATCTCAGCTTTGTGTTATCACCAACAAAGCGTGTTATAGGTATGAATTTGTTCTTCTTACATTACCCTTTTCCCCATTTTTCCCAAATAGCTACACTTTCTTCTTGTACATTTTTTGTGCAATGTTATGACTTCATTCTCATAATATTTGGAATTTATTATTGTAATATTCTGACTATTCTGTCAACTTTTTCTACGCTTTGTTTCTTTCTCACATTACCATTTTTTCCTTTAATTTTTCAACTCTATACTGTTTTTTCTCTTAATATTAGAACTTCAATGTCCTAATAATTCTCTTATTGCAAAATTACTGCTCTTTCGTTTTTGCTGCTGTTTTTTTTTTCTAGTTTTCTTGTTCAATTGTACTTTTGGAATTGGCCAATGGCCATTAAAAACACAGCTGCCGGCCATAAATGGCATACCCTCTAATAGACGGATCAAAATTTTTGCACGGAGTGGCCAGCGGTGTGGCCACCCCCGGTTATCTAGACAATTCAGGTAACAACTTACTGCCACCCGATGTGAGTGATGGTCTCTCCTTGGCCACACCAATGAAAAATTTCTGGCTCCGCCACTGCTCTTTAGTGGTGACGATTGACTTCAGCTGGCAGTTTCTCTTTGTCAGAGTTCATTGGAAATGAGGAAAAAGAACAGTTTGTTTAAGAAAATGAATATGACATTCATGTCCATGATGAGTGTATGCAAACGTCTGACCACAGCTTTTCGAAGACACTTTTGCACACTTCCAAATTGTTGCGTTCCTTGGCAAACACACATAGGTCAGAGTGTCATCCAGGTACACATGATTGATCAATGGACATATTTGTATCCGTGCTGTGATAAGACTTTCCAGTCTTACTCAACAAGAACACTTTGACACACATCAAACGGGCCGAGCTACAGCACAAACGTGTTCAGCAAAAGTCATATTTTGCCAGAAACTGACGTTTGACCTGTTCACTTTTCTGTGTACACTGTGTGACATCACTTGTGTACTTTACAAACTCCTGCCACGCGGACTTTTGGTGGTGTCGCAAGAAGGGGGCGGGCTGTTGGCATCACCGTTGCCGTGTTGTCTGTAAAAGCAGAAGGGAGGCCGAGGAAGACAAGACAGCGTGATGAAGATGATGTGCAAGAACGTCTCTCTGCTTGCAGCTTTGCTGGGTGGGAACTTCAACTGGTGATTCACCAGACTTTTGTCTGTCTTGAGTGCTGCTAACTAACTGTGTGTGTGTTTGTGTGTGTCCAGCTGTGGTGTGTGTGTGTGAAGGTGTGACGTTTGGCCAGCTCTGCCAAGGGAACCCCCACAACACGCGGAGGACATCAGACAGTTTGGGTCAAGGTCACTACGGGGCCTCGCGGTAAGATGGTAGTGTCTGACCACTGGGAGAAGATGAGACAGCTGATGTGTGTGTGTGTGTGTGTGTGTGTGTGGTGTCTTTCAGGGGGTCCAGGCTCCACCAAGGTCTGGACATTGAGTGTGCGGACGGCTCAGTTGTCTACGCTCCGTTTGACGTCACTCTCAATGGGAAGCTCATCGTCTACACCGACCCTGCCAAGTCGGCCATCAATGAAGGCATCAACCTGCAGGGAGAAGGTCAGCTTGCACGCTTGCACCTTCTTCTCTCCCCTCTCCTTCACGCTGACCTTGCTCCTTCTGTCCTGCAGGTCTGTGCTTCAAGCTCTTCTACGTGAGGCCGGATCACACTTCCGGAACTGTGAGCAAGGGCCAGCGTCTTGGCATCATGCTGCCCATGCAGAACGTGTACCCTGGGATCACCTCACACGTGCACGTACAGATGTGCGACAAGAGTGACCCCACAGGGTACTTCTGATACGTTCCACACATGTGACCTTAAGAAGTAATTTTGAAATAAACAATTTGATTTAGTGCAGCCCATTGTTGTACACACACGTGTCAATAATAAAGAGATGAATTCATCAACTTGTGTGATGTTGTCATCTTTACCAAATAGTATTTGGGGTATTTAATACAGGGGATCTGAAAGCAGAGCCGGCCCCGCCCAATGTGGCGCCTTAGAAGAGATTTTTATATGGCACCCCCTCTGTGGGTGGGATTTCCATTCGCTTCCAAAAGAAATCGAATGGCTTTGTTTTGTTTGTAAAAAACATGTCAGCCAATTTACATGGTTAACAAATTACAAATGAATACAATGTAAATACCCACAAAATAACATTTATGCTACACTATACAATAACGTTATACAAAATGAATAAAATAATTTAGTGTAAAGTTTTTACACACGTGAATGATTCCTTCAATAGGGACCCACACGAGTTTCCTTATTGTACGCATGCGCAGTATGCTAGGTAGCGGGGTGGACAGGAACCCGGCAAAAATCAAAACATGAGGAATGTTAAAAAAAAATGTTTTCTTATTTTACATCTACTATTAAATAAAATATTAAGAAGATGGATAACTAAGCGTACAAAGCAATTTTTGCGATTCCATTTGGTACGTCGAGTTCACCCGGAAGTATTGTTATGTGGACTTGGACGTGCAGGTAAACAAACGAAGAAGAGGAGGAGGACCTGGAAAATGAATACACGGAATGGCAAGGTTGGAGGCTTTTGTCGACATAATTACACGAAATATATATTTATATTTGAAAATATGCACTCGCGTCAGCGAGCACCAAAGTAGAAAAGCAACGTGGTCGTGCCTCGTTTTGACTTCTTAGCATTAGCATCTCGTTCCCACGCAACAGGAATGTCTTCAGATTAATTTAGACTGTCGACAAAGGTTTGAAACGCGCTACTGACATCTACAGGACCTAAGTGGAAGCGCAACGAGGACTAAAATGAGGCGATGTAGTTACGAGACTTCATCCCACATCGAATAAAGCTTTGTCGTGTCACAGTCAGACCCAACATTACCAATAAGCGTATCGTACTTTACTACTAATGCAGGTGCCATCATGAACAACACAAACTTACAACGCAGTACCTTCAAATTCACCTCCCACCCCCCAGAAAAAAAACATTTATTGTCACTTCTGCATATTTTATCGTTATGCTCTTGTACAAGTCAAATGTACATTGGTATTTACAAAGAAGTTTTTTGTAGTAAAGAGCGCTAAAAGTGATGAAGTGGTCAGCGTGATGAATTAGATTGCAGAAAGTAAATGCAATCGTGCATGAGAGTCATTGTTATGCTTTAACTTAGAAATGCTGTGAATGTAACATAATGAACCTAATAAGCTGCAGATTTAATGAATCAAATGGTGGATTACAGAAATCAATTCAAACGTGCTATTGGAAAAACAAATAAGAAATAGGCACATATGGCAGAAAATACACAACGTCACAGTACTTTTTTTCCCCATTACACAAAAAAGGAAAATCCCTATTGACGAAAGACAAAAACATGATTCAGCAGTTTTGGTTTGATAAACTATGAACAGATCATGTTTCTGTGAGATTTGTTTTGGCGTGTTGACTTTCATGGGCAGTCAGGATGTCAGAGCATGCAGAGGTGAAGGTAAATTGTACACAATCAAGACGTGCTCAAGACAGAGAACTTGAAGCACACCAAGTGAGCAGATATGCACGTACAGTAGTTGTCAGTTCTTCATTTGTAGCACAGTCTTAAAAAAGAACCGGGGGGGGGGGAGACAGGTGAGGTTTTTGAAGCAGCCACAGAGCAGAGACTGGGCAAAGCAAAGTCAGTAAAAGCGTGCACGCACACAGCATGAGCAGGGCGGGGGCAAATCCTATCAGGTACAGAGCAATTTCGAAGCAAAAGAGACCACGTTAATAACCGAGATCGCAGAGTTCTGTGGACAAGAGTCTCTCTGGTTGTTTCAACGCTATAGATTCCCCCATGTTTCTGGAGCAGGAAACTGTTGGAGACTTCCATTCTCACTGTGCTGCTGCTCTCCTATAGTGAAGCTTAATCTGTACTGCAGCTGAACTTTCTCCTAAATAGAAAAACACAAGCAGAAACAATGAGGCCGACAACCACTTAAATATCTATATATAGTCGTCCTTCCTTTATGGCAGTTCATTGGTTCCAGACCCGACCGTGATAAGTGAAATTCCACCACAAGTAGAATTCGATATTAATAATTTTTCGTTGTTAGAGCATAGAAAACCTGTTTACGACCTTCTAAATACAGTTTTTACCTTTATTAGAGCACTGTAGACATGAAAGAACACCCCATAGTCACCTTTTTTACTTGTACTACCCAAATATAGTAGACAATAAAAGTCCTCTTAGGCATAAATAAGATAAGATAAACTCACACTTTAGCATAACTCCTGGTAGCTATTGTCTCATGATGCAATGTTACGGACACCTGGAGAACTGTGTAGAATACGATGCAACTGCCGCGGTTTGTGGTTAAGGAGAGACTAACTATGCACTTCAATTGCTTTATTAACAAGCAGTGAACATTCACACAGGAGCTGCCGTCGGCCACTCTCTACACTGCTAACCTGCTGCTAGCACTCAGCTAACAGTCAATTTCAGCGGCTACACTTCCACGGTTTGCAACAATATATTGATAAATCGTGCATTTTGAGGTTGAAAACAGCCTATTATTAGTCAAGAAAATACGCATATTTCAGCAAATGTTACTTTTTTTGGCTAAATTACTTATTTTCTAATCATAAAATGGCTGAATGAACTTAAATACAAATGAGGTATTCAGAAGACGCATTCAAAGATGTTGTGATGATGGGTAGTATTCTACACTGGTCACAAGGTGTCAGTAATGTTACTGTAATGTTCAATGAGACAGACTTGATTGAATTCTCATAACAGGCCCAATAATCCCCAACAAGGGCTACTGTTGTGGCCGTAACCCTCGCAAGCTAAAACTCAACTCTGAACCCCCGATGTCACTTCCTGTTCCAATTATGAAAATTTTCCATTTATAAATTAGGACTCCTACTTTGCGGATATTCACTTATCACAGTCGGGGTGTGGAACCAATTAACTGCGATAAACGAGGGACTACTGCATGTTGAAGGTGAAAAATAAACATTCACCCAAATGTTATCATGTATCACTCCTTCAATAGCATTTGCAATAACTGACTTTATAAAGTGGGCCTACCTTGTTTGGGTTTGCCAGGAGCATGATCTGTGTGACGGCAGCAGGAGGAAGGATGGGGTTGTACGCAGGAAGGTCTGTTCCTGAAGGTGTCTGCAACTTCACCACCATTGACTGCAAGCCATAAATTGAAAACAATGCACTGCTCACATCAGCAAATGAAAGAGGTCATCTTATCTACACAGTGGAGGAAAAACAAGATGCCCTTGCAGACCTTTTGCGCAGAAATTTGGAAGCTGATGTTTGTGACGGGCACGGGAGCGGAGGACAGCATGGAGATGATCACCACCAGCACATCAGGGCGAGATGGAGGCGAGTCACGTGCAATGTGGAGGAGAACGCGTAGATTGTGTCCGTCAAAGACAGTCACAGGTAACAGACTGCCTGAAAGAGTGATAATATAATAAAAAGGGAGAGGAGGTTGATTGAAATTACAAAAAAAAAAAACAAAAACAAAACATGTGGACCTACTGGGCTTAATTGATTCCAGAGGTACAAAAACATCAGCCAGGGAGACCTCAGAAGACGAAGTCTCTGTGTGAGCAGGGGTCATGTCCAACAACGTGGGGCCAAGGTTGGGTTCTGAGTGGAGGAGTAGTGAGGGATGGTCTGAGACAAAGGCTGGGATGGGGTTGGGGGTAATGTTGGACCCCAACTTGCTCTGTAAATCTCGCAGAGTTGGTTTGGACTGCTGTTTGTCCCTATAAGCAGACACAATTACTACTTATCATGCATGTGTCCAAAATGCTCACTGTCAAATTACGTCTTCACGATGTAAAATGGGAACAACAGTTGCATGGGCACAATCCATGCTACTGTATCATCCTTTCTTTTAAAGCCTGTTCCACACTGTACCATTTATGCAGTCTTATAAAGATGCCACTGCTCAATGTCAAATGGATATTCCTTAAGTGACTGCTCATGGAACACTCAATCCTAAACCCATCATCAGGGTCTGCTTGTTATGGCACCCCAGAGTCAAACTGTAGTGTTTACCCATTTGTATGCGTGGTAAAGAAAACAAATGTACAGAAAAGGGAAGTGTCTTCACATTTATAGATGGGGGGAAAAATGGCCAACATGAGACAAAGCAGGAGGTGAGTCACATAGCTTTATCTCAGCGCACCATTTTTTGGGGCTGTGACTGTGTGGACATGGTGACATCATTTTCTATTGGTTGGTTCTGTCTATCGTCTGTGTCCCTGTCTCAGTGGGTAATGTACAATTTGAACCAGGACTGCACATGTTTACGTAGAAGAGGCTTTCGGCACATCACCCACAAGAAGAGTATCATGTCGAGGACTGTTATACCATTTAACCTGCAGGCCCTCTGGAGGGAGGGACTGCTGCAACAGCGTCTTTCCCAACAAGTCCAGCTCATCAAGGGCCGAGCCTTTGGGGGCCGAGCCTGGGGAGATGGGATGGGAGGGTGGTTCTGGACTCAGGAGGAGACTGGGTGCTGCTGGAATGTCTGCGTCGATGCTGTCAGACGACTGGAAGTGGAAATTAGTGATGAAAATAATGATACGAAATTAAAAGTCATTCCTGCATCACTAGATTGTTGCACCAATTACCGCTTCTCACCTGGAAAGAATCCCAGGCAGTGGAGTCCTCAGGCTGGGAGGGAGGGTTAGAGGTGTGTGTTCCTTCACTTAGACCTGGGGGAGACAACACAATATAAAATATATGTCAGTAACGTACTATTTCTTCTTTCTAGTTTGGCTGATCTTGCGACTTGATAAGACTTCTAGTCAGGTGTGACTTATAATAACAAACGCAGTTAGGCACACAATGCAGGGCATACCGGACCCTTTTTAATCACAAAATACTTTCTAATGCGTCTCTGCCTGTGAGTAATGTGCAACTACAGTAATATGATGCCTGTGTAGATTGAGAAATGTGATATCTTAGACAGCAGCGTTGTTGAATTAGGACGCTAACTATGTCTAGATTGGAGATTGTAGCTGCTGTGTCAGCCACTTGCTAAATACACGCCTGTGAATTTCAGGCTATTTTAAGTGTCTTCTTCGAGAACATTCTGACATTTATTAAACAGGTGCGTTTTTATTGTATCCATATACTTTAAAAAATAGCTTGATCATTAATATCAGTAAATGCAACTTGCTGTTTTTTTTTCCCTCTTCACGACACATTTTTTTGCCTGATGCGACTTATACACCGGAAAATATGATAATTGTAGCTCTGAAAAAAAATAATAATAATTTGTTCTAAAAAGGGAAGTGGTTACCAAGCGACATGAGCTCATCATCGAGTAGAGAGATGCCAGTCTCCTGTGAGGTTGCATTGAGGCTGTCGGTTGGAGTAGGGAATTCTGGGAAGGATGGAGGCGATTGGGGTGATGTGTCCAACCCCGACAGATCCAGCAGTGCTGTTCTCCCTGCCGGGTGAACATTGAGATTCCCTGTCATACAAAGAATTCTAACAAATCTGTTCATGAGCTTTAGGCCGTCAGTCTCTCACCCACCTGTTTGTTTTTGTGCGTTTAATGCATTGTTGCCATTCACAACCTCCCCTTTCACCTGCTGTTTGTACAGGTTGATGACATGAGTCAGGCTGTCGTTGGCCTGCAGGATCTCCGCTGTGGAATGTTACAACAAAATAAAAGCACAGGTTCATCCAGCCTTATATGAATGGCTCAAGCTGGTGGGGAAATGGTGTTGCTTGGCAAAACTCACCGAGAGCCTCGTCATTATCTTCCGTATCACTTGCCAGTCTGAACAGTGTGGGCCTCATTTTTTCACAGCGCTGGTAAAGGTCCTGTTAAAGAAGCGAAACGCTTACAATCAAAACGCTATGGTGTGGGGTTCAGTTCAAACCAACTTGCTCGGAGTGGCGTTTGCTCGGGCAAGCGTGAACACCATCATCCAAACGCTGGTGCGCCACAGTTCAAACGTGAACGCTGCATGGGCCAGACCAGAAAATGTGCCGCAACTACTGAACTGCCCAATCATGTCCTTACTTTATGCATAGTCGCCCCTCCCTCATGCAGAACACGAGCTATACTTATGGCCCTCAGTTTGTGCAAGGGGGCACATACTCTGCAAATGCGCATCGCTGCCATGAGGCATAGAGCACCAAGTCAGCCCGAGGGAGCTGATTAACAGCACGCAGCAGTAAAAGGCAGAGGGGCGTGGGTTTGATGGCAGCCCCGGACAGTTAAAAACACAAAACAAAAACTTCCGTTGTGATTTTGCGTGAAAAATAATTTACTGAGCAGTTAGTTTCCCAGGTATTAATTGTACTCCAAAACGTGCAAATCAAATAGTATAAAAATAGTTTTCAGGGTCAGTTAGATCCGAGAGATGTGCTGCCCAGGGGGGCCCAATGTGATTCATGAGGCCCAGAATTCCTGGTGTTGCCTCTGTTCGTGAAACAGTCATTTTGTAATAGGGGCAAGCAATTTGGCCAAGGGCGGCCCTGACTTTATGCAGTTGTCATTACTGTGCAGCCTTTGGCGTAATGACGAAAATACTAGTGTGAATGCTGGGCGAACTGTGCCAAAGTGCGTGCCAAGCATTTTTTTTTTTTTTTAAATGTACTTTCGGTCCAAACCAGAGCACCAAACTAATTTGGCTTTGCAACTTTGCAAAGGTTATAAATGCTCACCTGTATGAGCTCAAAGTTGCTCTGACTTGTGGCGGTGCTGTCGTAATCCTGCAGGAGCTGAGTCAGCAGGCTGACGCTCTCATTCACCTCCTGAATGGCACTAACCCGCTTGGACACCTTCTCTGCTCGCTTCTGATCCTACAAAAATTTGAAAAAGGCTTTTTGGGTGATACCTTTGCGCACACATGGAGTGTATATTATTAGTTTTTAGAATGAAAAGTAAAGGTGGGAGGGGCCCACATAAAAAGGGAAAAAGGAGAGTTACCTCTTGTACCATTTCCTTGATGAGTTTGTTGGCGGCTTTCAAGTCCTCAGGATGCGAGCTGTTCAGCAGGCGTGACAACATCTGTTAAAGCCAAAAGAAGTATTAAAAGGAGGCAAAAGCAAGCATTCATGACCAAAAGCTGACTGAACAGCATATGACAGAATCTGAACATGGTGACAAGTGTTCATGTTAGTGCACGCCAAGGTTCTTACTTTGGACTTCTCTTCATCCTCAAAAATGGCATTTTTGGGTCTGGGTGGAGGAAGAGTAGGTTGTAAATCAGGGGGCAGCTGTGGGTCTTGCTTGAGAATGCCTGCAAACCAAAAAGGATTTTAGAATCTTTCCAGCCCAAATGGCAGACTGCACTTTAAGTGCCTTCTAAGAATTTCACGTGTACAGTGGATCCCCGCTTTTTGCGGATGTTACATCGCAAAGGGCAAAAAATGTGGAGTAATTGATACGCCCATAATAATGTCTATTTTTGACAAACAATGTGAATGTAAAACTAGAAAATGTGGATTGTGTGTTAACATTTTTGGCTTACTGGGACAAATTAATTTTATTTGCATTATTTCTTATGGGAAAAATGGATTCAGTAATGATGCTAACCAAGGTTGCACTGCATTTTTAAATTATTACCAGCTTAAGAAATCTATTTGCTGCAGAAAAAAACGGCCTATTTTACAAAATATGACCAAAAATCTGCAAATTTGCCAGGCCGTCAATGCTGAAGCACCAACGTCCGGAGATCCACTGTATGTTGCATCCAACTGAAAGCCTCCTACCTTGCTTCTTTAGCATCTGATAGGCATCTAAGATCTTGGCCTCATCGGGCAGTCCTAAAGTCCAGCTGTAGATCAACTCCAAGACCTTCTTCTTCACTGGCTCTGGCGACCGTGAACCCAAGTACTGTGTGAGGAATTGATGACAATAACAAAGAGTTAAACGTGTGAGAACACCATGCAGACGTGCGCAGAGACACTCTGATGACAACTTTACCTTCGGAGAAACTACTTTGATGAGTTCATTGAGAAAGCGGAACTTGCCCACTTCATTGTGAAACCTTTTCCCACAGGTTTTCATACATGTCTCCAAAACCTGGTGAAGACAAGGAGAACAAATTGGACAAAAAGGACACAGATACCCTGGCAGCAGGAAATGTTTGCTCATATTATGAATTTGTGTAAGCTACCCCTTCTACTCCAACTGCTACACACAAAAGAGTGAAAATTTGGCAAAATATGCTCGCTTACTGTGTTGCCTGTGCCATGATTTTCTTGCCAAACACACAACATGGTGGCAGAGTCATAAAATCCCCCAAATTTGACCCCCACAAGTCGACTTGCTCTTCAAAATACCGACTGTGACTTGAAGGTGTTTAGTCAAATCACCACGAAATTGGGCACACACCTTTAGGGGATTGACAAGCACATGTCTGTGAAATTTGAGCAACACTGGTTGAAAAACATGGCTGCCAGCAACCAAAGCAGCTTTGCATGGGCACGTACAGTACGAGTCTCAGCAACTAACTGCCCATAAGTCATTGACTATTTGTCTAATGGTGACAAAACTTTGAGGATAGCCGTATTATTACATGTATGCTAACATGTCTTCCAAAGCATTTTGAACACGTGACAAAAATGTTCACTTGACTGAACACAACACAAGTGCACTTCAGCTACACTAGACATACCTGCACAATCTAAACAAGCACAAGAGTAAGGGTTCTTGTCCATGTGTACCTAATGTGGCTAGTGCATGTTACAATGCATGTTTACCAGTAGAGCCTGCATGGCCTCCCACTCCTGTGGAGATTGTATCTTGTGGGCCAACAGCCTGGTGGCCAGCTGAGGTCTGCAAAATTAGACAAAAACAAGAGTCAACACCAATACTGTACTACTACTGTGTATTTCTTTTTAACGTAATTTAGTGACAAGGTAAATACTGTAATTAAGGAAGGGCAGTGCAACAGTGATCTTTACATGCAATAGCCAATGGGCCCTCCACTTACCCTTCCAAATCATTGTTGAGCTGTTCACAGAATGCATTGATGCTGCTCCAGTCTGTATCCCTATTCAGTGGGTTGGTTGCTCTGTCTGAAATGTTAAACAGTCAGGCGAAGGGCATAATAAGCAACACTTATCACATTACAGCTTTAAAGAGCCAATGTTGATATGCTAAGAAAACAGCCTGCATCTCTGCTTTGTGATATAGAAGCAAAGCATTTTATTATTATTAGCAGTAGTAGTAGATTAATTAATATTCACATTCCAACTCTTTCTCGTTACATGTATACATTTTTGCTTATTTTATTGCTGTTTTCTTGTTTTTTTTAGAATGTGCCAACAAAAAAACAAGCTGTGGACCACAAATGGCTCCCGGCCCGCATTCTGGACACCCCTGCCTTAGTGTTAAGGTTAGCTAGCTTGGCGGTGTACTCGTGACGGTGTCTGTTTGTAACCTGCAACTTTGTTATGGGTTCACTGCTTTAAAACAGTGAAAGAAAACCGCTTTGTTGAAACCAGAAGTCCCGTATAGGTGCCGTCGCATACCACAAAAATACGAAAGATCGAGCCTTAAAGCTAAAAGGACGCCTATTGGTGCTGTGTTGACAGCTGCCAGGTACAGGTAGCTCTGGAGCTACGTTAGCATCCTGGGTGTCACGGAACCGTCTTCAGCCTTCGTTGCTCGCTGAAGTGGCATTTTGGTCAACTGACACCACACACATAACATTCAGAAAGCATATTATGTATGATCGCCAGCCTTAAGGCAACATGACGCCTTCATTTAAGCTGATATACTCACTGATACGTGACTCCAAACTCTCCGTTTCTGGCGGAGCAGCCATCACTGCGAGATTTATGTCGCTCTTACGTCTGCCTCTCCCGCAGCCACGCAAGAGCACGTAAAAGCGGAGTCAACGTAGAACTAGAGTGAATAGATATAATATTTCCACTACAATACCTGTCTGTTGTAGCAGTCACTTGAAAAATAATAATTTTGTGTAAAAAAAAAAAGGTAAAGCACAAATACGATGTTGTTGTTGTTGTCTTTAAATCTTACTTTTAGACCCAAATGAAATGCCAACGTGTATGAACAGGGAATCTAGTGTAGTACTTCTATGAGCATGGAAAATACGCCCAAATACCGGAAGTCAGCCACATTTAGAATTAAAAGCCACGGTGAATTTGTGACACTGCGTTATAAGCATGTGTTGTGTTTGATCCAAACATTTCGCACCTAAGCATGTATCGTAATAGAATGCTTAAATATATACGCTCTGTCTGTGAATATACCGATCTTGTGTTTCAATGTTGATCGGAACCACCGACGGGATTACAAATTCTCATGTGATTCCTATTATGTGTTGTTCTGTACTGCAGTCACGTTGCAACTTCAGTATTGAATATTAAATCCTTGATTTTACTGTTTGTTTCTTTGTGTCGTTAATCTCAACTTCTAAATGTTGCCACGAATTAAAATAAGACGTTTTATCATTTAAACCACGCACTTCCTGTATCGTGGATGGTGTAAAATGATAGAAACATTTTCGTTTTAATGAATGGCGTATAACAGAAAAATATATACTGGAAAACATGATTTAGCTCTACCAAAGTAGACAGTGGGTTTGGGGTACTGCAAATTTGGTATCGACCTGATACCATGTAAATACAGGGACAGTATTGCCAATACAGATACTTTTTACTTGAAATTGTGCCATGGAGTAGATCATTTTGGCTCGATCTAGCTCGATCCGCCCAGCCCGGGTAAACAGTGTATTGTCTCCCTCTAGTGGGAGCTATTATAAGGTGCAGCGAGTGCTGGAGCACAGCATGACAGACGACAGCCACGAACGGAATTTTTTGATTTTGACAAAGAACTTGTGGGCCACTGCAAGCAAAGCGACCGAGAAGTGCAGGTGTTTTGATATGCTCGAGTACCACCACATTTACGAGCAGTGTTGTGATATGTCGTGAAAAGTGACTACTGTGAGTGTATTCTGACGAGCGATAGAAACTCGGGCTAATGTGAGTCTTTTTCTTTCTTGTGAAAACCATTGACGACTTCAGAAAGTCAACGCTTGATCTGCTACTAAAAATAATAACGGCACAGTGTTTGCAGATGTAGCCGCTTCCTATTGCCTCCACCTAGGGAAGCATAGTTTTGCGTTGATGTAAACTGAGCACTGCCTCATGTCATGAGGGCTACAGTCACACATGACATGATGGCATCGTCACAAACTTTGCTGCAATGGTGCAGACAAACATGTAGCAGTTACCCAAATGTGGAAATACAGAATTTATCAAGCTCATTCAGAGACGGACTTGCATTTTGTGCCATCATCAACAAGCACCGCCCAGACCTGATGTAAGTATGTTTCCTGTGTTTGTGTGAAGTGACTACAGTATATTTGTATGAATTCTACGTAGGTGCGCTGCATAGAAATCAGATTCAAAAGCTCCATTTGTTTCTGATGGCTAATCTGGACCTGACAGTGTGGTGGGACTAATCTCTTCACTACTCCTTAATCGTCCCCAATCTCTCTCAACACCTTTTTACGCTTAAATTGGATTACCTGTGGGTTGCTTTTACACAAATGCGCAAGTGCCGTGCTTCCTGTGGTCTTTAACTATTATTAAGCCTTGTCATCGTCCTGCTTTGTTTTCCCTCAGAGATTTCAGCTCCCTCTCCAGAGCACACATTTATGAAAATAACCAACTGGTGAGTCATACACACATGTCTCGTAATGAATACAGGTCAGACTCAGTGTATTCATGCTCGGCTCCCTTTACAGTATAACTTTCTGTTTGCAGGCCTTTGCGGTTGCAGAGACAAAACTTGGCATCCCTGCTTTTCTCGTCCCAAAAGACATGGTTGCCACCCAGGTGCCAGACTATTTGAGCGTCATCACTTACATCTCCCAGTACTACCACTACTTCAGCAGAGCATCTAACGGTCTGTGACGTTTATCAACCATTATTAGAAGCTATGATTTATTTTCAGTTGGTTTGCACTGTTTTGCTTAGCAGGCGTTCAACAAGCAAATGCAGCAAAATGCAATATTGACATTTTCTACTCCAATCTATTTTCATGGAACCGTGACGGTCACATTGTGGAATTGCTACTTTGATGTTTAATACGGCCTGTTACTAATCAAACAATGAGCATATTTAAGCGCATTTTACATATTTTTTCGCCCAATTTAAGCATTTTCAAGTATAAAAATAACTAAATGAACGAAGATACTAATGTAAGGTATTCAGAAGACACATTCAAAGACGTTGTGATGAGATGTGTTATTCTACACTGGTCGCTAGGTGTCAGTAATGTCACTGTAATGTTTGGTGACAACAGGCTTTTATTGCAGATTTGAGTTATCTCACAACAGGCACAATAATCCCTAACATGGGCTACTTTTGCAGCCGTAACCCATGCCAAGCTAATACTCAACTCTGAACCTACGACATTTACACCTACACACACAAGCATGAGTCTTATTTCTGTCTTAAATGGGTTATTTTGTGTACTATATTGGGTAGTGTGGGTTGAAAGGTGATTATAGGGGTGTTATTTAAAAATTAAAGGGCTCTAATAATGTTAAATCTATATTTAGAAGGCCGTAAACAGGTTTTCTATGTTCTAACTATGAAAATATTCCATTTATAAATAAGGAATCCTACTTTCCAGAAATTGACCCATCATGATCGGGTCTGGAACCAATTAACCACGATAAACGAGGGATTACCGTATAACAATTACCATACTGACCTCAAATATAAGACGGTATTTTTTTCTCTAGGCAAAATGTATTTGTGGCAGCTGCAAATAGATTTGGCGCTGCCTGCTTGTCTTTGCTCGTAAACACATAATAACGCACCTGATCTGCGGTGTTGCCAACTTAGCAACTTTGTCTCTAGGTACCCTTCTTCAAAAAAAAAAGAAGACTAGTGACAAATTTAGTGGCGAGTCTTTTGGCGACTTTGACACGAAAGCACATATCGGTCTTGTCAACAAGCAGCTGGTTCTGCTGCGGGCCCCTCCCCATCACAAAGCTCTCACAGGCAGCTCAGTCTTGTTTGTGACATTTGAAAAATGACAAAAAGAAGCGGCAGGAGAAAGTTTATTTGTACTTGTAAACATATTGATTTAGTATTTCATATTTTTTATTCACTTTTGCCAAACGCGTCACGGCCAGTTATGCAAATTTGACGATGACATCATCGTCCCTCCCCAACCCACCACCACAGTCCTATGAGAAACACTGAAGTCGTCGTATATTTGGGGTCTCTTTGAAAATGTCGCATTTGGGTCTAAAGGATAATTCACCCACCATTACATACATGACTTCATGGCTGCTTCCTGGAGTAAGAGCTAGACCAGGGGTGGTGGGCAAACCGCATCCCGTGGGCCACATCGGGCCCTCCGGGCGTCTTAATCCGGCCGACCGGGCATTTCCAAATTCCTTTTTTAAACTTTAACATGGAAACTGTAGGCAGCAACATGACTTGCAGTGATATTGTGGCACGCTTGAGTCGCCAGAATAGTCAGATGCAATCTGTAGCTTGTAGAGAAAAGCCATCAAACAACACAACACATCAACACACACACGACGCACAGAGTAACCTACCTACCGCACCATGTGAGCATCCAAAGAAATATCTACGGTGTAATACCCACGTATTCCTGCCGTAGATTGCAAAATATGTTGAGGAAGTAGTCACTGAAGCAAGCAAGGAGTTAACATAGTCTTGATATCCAGTCTTTTGTTGTTCATAGTTCATGTTGTTGTTGCAGCTGGACTACCCAGCATGCCTTGCGGGCATTAGGAAATAATACTTTTAAGTTACGTGTTATATTTATTGCTTAGTTTGTTGATTTATGCGATGCGTTAGCTTGCTGTGGATGTGTCGTGTTTCCGTTTCGTTGCACCGTGAGGAAGTATGTCGTTGTGTTTGACACTATCAATAACCGATGGCCCCTCTGTTAAATTTTTTAACCCAATGTGGCCCACGAGTCAAAAAGTTTTCAAACACCAATATTTGAGATGTGAATTCTGGTGTGCGCATGAACATGCAGTCAAAACAAAACAACACGTTATCTTCACAAGTGATCATTTACATTTCCTCTCTTGACTTTGCAGCAGGTTCTTCCAGTTTGAGGTCGTCACACATCAGCCTATCAAACAAGGTGATATAGAGTAATTATCCTAATGGGTCCTTTTTTTTGCCAAATATATACTGTCACTTCTGTAGTTTCTTCTGTAACTTTCTTGTGTTCTTTTGTGTGTTTTCAGAGCTCCACTGCTCTGCCATCCGGTAGAGATGAACACTGTCCTGGTAGAAGACGGCACACTATGTGTCATTTTTGCGTTAAACCTGTCCACCTTATTCAGAGACATGTGATCCAAGGAGAGGTCTACCACCGCAACTGTTTCAGGTAACTAAATGATGACACGACCTATCATTTGTGCATTGATTCGTGTTAGTTTTGCGGTGACATTGACTGGACTGACGATGTTTCCACCTCTTACAGATGCAAAGTGTGCCACAGCACCCTTGTGGCAGGCTTTTACACGCCAGGAAAGGCTGCTTGCTCTGTTATTTGTTATGACCATCTAACAAACAGTGCAAAGAGTCGGCATGATGAGACGCTTGAGTTATGGCAAGGGTGCTTGTCTCTTGGCGGCTTGACTCTCATCAGCGTCCCTGAGGAAACGCAGTCACATGACAGACTGGTTTATAAACCAGTGGAGCAAACAGTGCCGCGTGAGTCATCTGTCTCATCGAGCAGCATGTTCAAGCCGCCTTCTCCTCAACCTGCCCCACCAGGGGTTGACGAAGCAACCAGTGAAGAAAGTGGAAACGATGAATCTCCAGCCGTTCTTGCAGATCCTTCCAACGAAGAGACAAAAAAGGAGGCGCACTCAGAGCTTTGTTCATCTTGTTTACCAGTAACTAGCAAAAGTGACCAGCTGGCACCCAAGCAGACGCCTCAGCCTTCCCACACGGGTTGAGTATTAATGCTTTTTTTGCTTCCTTATTAATATTACAAATGTTTAAGGAATCCCTGAAAAATGTGCATGTTGACAGCTTTTGGATGGAATGATGGATGCTCAGTAATACTCAATTAATACTCAAAAGAAAGAAAAACAGCCATTTGGTGTGGCAATGCCGCCATCCAGAGCCATGCAGATTCGCTGTCAGGAGGCAAATAGATCCTAGATTACCAAAGTGGGTTACGCAAATTGTCATGGGGGTACATGAGTAAAAAAAACAAAAAAACAGCACGACTACATTGGTGTTTGAGAGCCTAACATTCAGAGTTACGCAGTGCGCTTGAACGCCTTATCATGTGAAAAGCATTTTTTAAGTGTGTAGGAGTAGTGGGTACATGGCGTCAGGCCAAATATCTGAAGTGGCATGGGACTGTGAAAGGTTTGGGAACACCTGAAATAGATACAGTAATCCCTCATTTATCGCGGTTAATTGCTTCCAGACCTGACCTTGATAAGTATATTTCCACTAAGTTCATGGTTCATGGTTCATGGTTCATGGTTTTAATTCATCTTGAACATGCATACAAGTCAAACAGTTGCTCATCACACAATACAGTTCACAGTTTTGCATGTCCAAAAAGGAGTAGGAAGAAGCAAAGCTTATTTAATCCTACCCCTCATCAGCTTCACATCAATTGCAATACATTCACTCACCTCTTTTTCTTCCAGGTATGCTTTGTAAGGCTACATGACAATGTAGTGCGATCATAACAAGGTTTTCACTTACTACAAGGAAGCTACAGGCATAATGATAACTGATAGAATGATTGAAGAAGTGTTTGATTGATAATGAATGAGTGCAAGTAGGATTTCTTATTTATAAATGGGATATTTTTGTAGTTAAAGCTGTTTACGACCTTTTCAATACGGTTTGTAACATTATTAGAGCCATCTAGACATGGAATAACACCCCTATAGTCACCTTTACACTTGTAGTACGCATAATAACAGTGAATAAGACATATTAGACATAAATAACACATAATATAGACTCACATGTTAGCACGGTGTGAGTTTCTTGTTTTTCTGGACGGCGTACTTCCTGCGGTGGCTGTTGTCTCATCAGTGTAACATTATTGACACCTACTGATCAGTGTAGAATACTACATAAAACGTCTTTGAATGAGTCTTCTGAATGCTTTCTATTTGTGTTTTTGTTCATTTAGTTATACTTATGCTGGGAAATGCTCGATTTAGGCCAAGAATATGTAACATTTGGTTATAAATGCATATTTATGACAGTATAACTTATTCATGAATTTATTTTAAAACAACTGATTTGAAACGGAATTCGAACCGCTAAGTGGCGAGGAACAACTGTGCTTACTTCATGTTGCAGTTAGTAAGGTCGTTTTTTGTTGTCTTTATTTTCCTGTGCAGGCAGTGCCTCTGTTCAACGTCAGTCTTCACACATTCCTTCTCACGTGTAAGTAAAAAGAAAACAAATATCCCCAAAATTAAAGCATAAACGCTTCATAGCAATGCAATGTCATGTAGTTTAGTGCTGTTCTGTCTGTGGTAGGACCCTGATTACAAACCAAAGTCTTTTTTTTTCAAAGACATTTCCATCTCATTTTTGGATTTTTTTCCCCCCCAGCCAGAAAAATCCGGTGAAAACCAACCATCCATGGTTGGGAATCATCCATCCTGGACCTTGGACACAACTGCCTCCTGTTGAAAGCCCAGGACCCTTCAGACATTCCAAATGTGGTTTGTCTTGGTACAGACCAAGAGTCCCTCCTCCCAATCCTTTCAGTGAAGACCTGCATGAAGACACCAAAGAGACGCAAGACGTTCACGATGAAGATACCAGTCAGCCTGCTTCCTCAAATTTGCAGGGAATGGGGAATGTTATGGCCAGTGATCACAATCTCGTTTTGCCAAGAAGTATTTCTGTGCCAGCTGTCAAATCTGCTTGCCCTCAAACATCTGGGCCTAATGACATGACAGATGATGATAAACCAGACTCTTCATCGCAAAATAAGGTAGGAGGGGCGATATAGCAAGAAATATGACCATTTTCACAGCCTAAAAGCAATAGACTCACAGTGCTGGTTGAGTAAAAATGCTTTATGAATACCAGTGCTTTGTAAGCATGCTTAATGAAGCGGGTTTTTAAATCTATATTTGTGGGTAAATGTATCCCACTGGGCAGCACTGGCCAGCCAGCTGATGCTGGGTTCAAATCTCCGCTTGGACCGCTTTGTGTGGAGTTTCCATGGTCACAATCCTGCGTTCATTGCGATTAATTGATTCCAGACCCGACCGTGATTATTGAATTTCCCTTCATTATTTAGAAATACAATATTTTCGTAGTTGAGTGTAAAAAACCTGTGTGACCATCTAAAGGTATTATTTAACATGATTAGCGCCCTCTAGACATGAAATAACACCCCTATAGTCACCTTTACACCTGTATTACGCAATATGGTAGACATCATAAGAGTAAATAACACACAATATAGACTCACACATGTTATCACTGAGAGTTCGTTGGGGTTGATCTTTTTTAAACTTTCTGTTCTGTACAATACTTCCTGCAGGGCTGTTGTCTCATTAATGTAACATTACTGACACCTAGTGACCAGTGTAAAATACTACATATCATTAGATCTTTGAATGTGTCTTCTGAATGCCTTATATTGCCTATATTTCTGTTCATTTAGCCATTTTTATGCTTGAAAATGCTTAATTTAGGCGAAATATACCTAGGTGTTTTTTTTTTAATGAAACAGTGATGATTTATTAACTAATATATTTTTTAAAAACCATGATAGAGTGAAGCCACGCAATTGAAAGCGCTCACTGCCTTAAAACAACTGAAGGATGCCTAATGGGATACATTTCTAGTCATGTATACTTTTCTGAAGATTTTTTTGGTAGTATAAACCCTTAGTATTTTTGTTTTTTTGCAGGTTTGCAAAGAGCAAAATCATTTTGATACGAAAACTGAGATGCCAAAGTCGAGGACATGTCAGACCCTCCCATCTGGACGGTGTCCTGCTCCTGGACACGGCTTCCCGCTCATCAAAAGGAAGGTGTGCTGATTTATACTGTAGCTTTTTGTTTGTTTTTCTACATTTTGGAGAAATGCTAAGGTGTTTGCTGATTGACAGGTGCAGGCCGACCAGGATGCTTCTGCTGCAGATCTGCAGGTGGAGACAAGACAACTGAATAAACAGCTGGAGGCACTGGAACAAAGAGGCATAGACATGGAGAGAAATCTCAGACAGTGCAAGAATGGTTATCATACTATATTTATTCTTTAAACATTTCTTACTACATGGCACTTGCTATATTTCTTTTGAATTTTAGACAAAGAGGAAGAGCAACTGCTGACGAAGTGGCTTGCTCTTATCCAGGAGAGGGACTCTCTGATGCGACGAGATACTGAGCTGGTTTATCTGTAAGTACTGCATGAGTGGGGACAGCCAATTATTATGTGCCCTGCAAGAAAATACAGTCGTGCCACATCACGCTTCCAGTTTCACGAGTGAATATCCATTAACAAATCATCGTGGTTGACTAAGACCTATTATTAGTTTAAAAAAAATGCGTATATAAGCAAATTTGTACATATTTTTATGCCAAAATTAAGCATTTTCAAGCATAAAAATGGCTAACTGAATTAAAATACACATGTAAGGCATTCAGAAAACGCATTGAAAGTCACAATGTGATATGAAGTACTCTTCACTGGTCACTCGGTGCCAGTAACGTTACATAAGAAGTAAAAAGAAACAACAATGAACTCTCCCAATGCTAACGTCTGAGTCTATATTATGCCTTATTTTCTATTGTTATGTCTACTATTTTGGGTAATATGAGTGTAAAGGTGACTATAAGGGGTGTTATTTCATGTCTAGAGAGCTTTAATAATATTAAAAACAGTATTTAGAAGGTCATAGGCAGGTTTTTAATGCTCTAACTCCAAAAACATTTGATTTATAAATAAGGACTCCTACTTCACTTGTCACCGTCGGTTGTGCAACCAATTAATCATGATAAATGAGGGGTTACTGTACTTCTGTTATACCGCGGCTTGTTTATGTTGACTTAAAGCTGTATTGAGATCTGTGTCTACTATTTTAACTGTGGCTAAATTAGGGAACAAAACCCCCCCAGCTCTCAGTATAATGCTGTGCAGTTGTACACCACTGCACACTAGAACCACAATATTCAACAGTGCATGTATACATGTATGTGTATGTGATGTATGACTATGTTTTTTCGGCATTTTGACTTTTGCATCATTGTGGGTATTTCTGCCTATTTTTTTTCTACTTCTTTTGCCTTGTGAGGTTTTTTTTCTGTCTCACAGAAAATGTGCATTGTGCATTTTGTGGCAGGATTAAGCAACAGAAGCTGGAAGAGAGGCAGGCCGACGTGGAGTACGAGCTGAGACGTCTCCTCAATAAACCAGGTGAGTGTGCTTCTGCCGCCGTTGTTTCCGGTTGCCTTCATGTGATTACATGCTATGGTCCGTACATTCAGAGAGCGTCTGGAGCGAAGAAGATAAGAGTCGAGAGCAGAGTTTGATGGCTGAGCTGGTTGTCGTCATCGAGCAAAGGAACCAGATTGTCAGCATTTTAGACCAAGACAGACAGAGGTGTGTTTAAAATGTACAATCCCAACATAGATTATGTGGTGCAAAGTATTAAGGCAATTCTGTGTCCCCATTAGGGAGCGAAAAGAGGATGCGCTTTGGGAAGTGATGACGAAGAACGAAGGTGAGAAAAAAAAATAGGCAAACGCTCGGACATAAAGTAGCTTATTTTACAAATGACGACTGGTGTGTTCATCATCTCTTCTCAGAGTTTGAGAAAGAAGGACTGAAAGAGCTCAAGAAGACAAAAGGAAAGTTCAAGCCCTCAAAGGTTTTTAAAAAGCTGAACCAGAAAGAACACACCAAGGAATCCGCAGACAAAAAGTGCTGAAGACCTGTCAAGACTGCAGAAGAATAAATGCAAAGATTCTCACACCACAAATTGATTTATTCTTGGAAGTGATAACATGTGTTGGTCCTGTTTCACCTTTTACTGCTTGTAACTGAAAGCAAGTTCATGGTGGGGAGAGATCTGTATCACAGATGAGAGGACTTTTCTACATTTGTGCCTGTAATTAATGCATGTTTTATTACAGATGTATTTATGTACGTTAATAAAAAAAAATATGAGTACATTTACACAATGTAAAAGTGCGAGGAAATTGTAAACTGACAAATAAGGGTATTCCAAACAATGAACATGCACGTGTCCTCATCACTTTATCCTAAACAGGAAACTTGCAAGTATTGTCGCTAGATGGCGCTAGAGTTTTTTACAGCTGCTTTATTATTTATAGTAAATTGTGCACTTGTTTTCTTTTCATTGTGTTTCTTTGAAGCTCGGTTTTAACACACACTCGCACTCAATTTAAATGTGCAACATAAAAATCACATTTTATAAGGCGTTTGATTCTATGAAGAACTGCATTCTTTCTCTTGCTTCCTGTTTCGTAGGTAACGACAACAAAACGCGGAACAAAAATCGACCCGGAATGTTTTGTAGGGCACACAAGCCGGACGTGGGGATCACGCCGTCGTCTTCGTGCGTGTTTGCGGCAAAAGTAGCTAAAAAGGCATCCAAATATTTCGCTGAGGATATTTTCAAATCAACTGTAGAGTATGTCGGACAACGAAGACAAGTGAGTAGTATACAAAAGTAACTTTGAAGCGTCGTGATGTGATCGTTTGACAGATATTTTAAGTCGCCATCGGCTAGCCATCTTGCCCGCTGTATAATCGATAGTAAATGGGGTATTGATGGGAGTACCGTTTTCTTTATTTCTCTGCAATTTTAGCTTCGATGACGGAGATTTTGATGATGCCGAAGAGGACGAGGGATTAGATGATTTGGAAAACGCGGAAGACGTAAGTTAACCTAATGTCGATGGTTGAGAACGGCGTGTGTGTATTATAGCAAAATGTGCTGCTATAACATAAAAATTGCTGCTGCACAGGAGGACCAGGAGAATGTACAAATCCTACCAGCAGGGGAGGGCCAGCAAGCCAACCAGAAGAGGATAACAACACAATACATGACAAAATATGAGAGAGCCAGAGTTCTGGGCACTAGAGCTCTGCAGATAGCGTAAGTGTGTTGTATTGTGTGTGTGTGTGTGTGATTGAACCCACTAACCCACTACTCTTGTCTTAAATGTTCGGTGTTATAAACACTTTGAGTTGTGTGAAATCACGTATTTAGGGAGTCTTCTTTTGTCTGAATTTAAAAGGTCCAAACTGGGTGATGGAGAAGCCTGATTATGTTTATGTGTTCCTTTCCATCAGAATGTGTGCACCTGTCATGGTGGAGCTGGAAGGAGAAACGGACCCCTTACAAATCGCTATGAAAGAGCTCAAGTAAGTCATTCATTCCATAACACTCCCCGTTCCAATTTATTCCCCAAAACTTGACAGAAGAATTTTCATGTTCATGTGTGGAATAAGCGTTTTTAGAACATATGAAATCTAAAAAAAACAAACAAAAAAAAACTTGAAAGGCTCTCATTAGAGCCCAGATCTGATGGTCTGCATAACCGAAAAGAACAATTTAAAAATAATTCTATTCACCTGAAGTGTACTTGCACAAGGCCATTTATACCGGGAAACATCATCAAGACTACAAGCTGGTTTCACAACGTTGAGACAACATAGCAGCGCCACTAGTGGCAGCGTGTGCTTCACCGAATCTATAGCACCGTATGATGTACAGCGCCTACTAACAGAACTCATGGACCTCATCTAACAAACGGACCCGGAGCAACAAATGTTTGGACTACAGTTGACCGCATTCACAAGCCTGGTTGCTTGTCTCGTCCACCAGGTGTGGAAAGATCCCCATCATCATCCGCAGGTACCTTCCAGACGGAAGCTATGAAGACTGGGGCTGCGATGAGCTCATCATAAGTGATTAAGAAGTAAAGCTGCTAAAGCTAAAGTGACCGCCGTTGTACCAGCAGTCAAGCACACACTGGGAACAACAGTGTAGTCTTCATTCCTCAAAAGCTGCCACGAGACTGTCTTGAACATTCAATCAAAAACAAACTTCACTCTTCTGTTGAGCTGTTGCGCAGCAGCATTAGAAGTAAGCGCCACAAGATGGAGATGTAACTTTAATTGAACGTTTAACAAAATAAGCCTGTGTATTTTTCCATTTGATGTTTTGCTGGAGACGTGATTATTGTAAACAAAATGTTTTATTGTTTTGAATAAACTTTTGAATTACTAAGCTTGTCTATTGTAGTCTACTAACACTGGGACTGTTTGTAAGGAAGTTGTGTTTGATTATTTGGTTTACTAAATATACAAAATTAATTTGATCAGACATAGTTCATTCTGATCATGAAAGGTGTTCACTTTGTTTTTGTACAACAGAACTATTTGTATTGATCACATTGTATTTATAAGCTCACATTCATTCATGTTTAGAAACGAGTTCCTCTCCCAGGCTGATGTAGTCGAGATTTGGTGTAAGTGGGATATTACATCGCAATTAACTCCTAAGGCAAAGACTAAATAAAAGAATTGAATGGAACTGCAATAAAAAAGACACAACAATAGCAACCTTTCCATACCAATATTCTGACCACTATTCTAGTCATTGCGGTCTCTTGTCGAGGGTGAGCAACCTGGCCATTGTGATTTCCGAGCGTCTTTGAACGTCTCCTGTTTGTGTGACTGCGGGAGGAGGACAGTTGCCGGTTTTGTTTTTTGCAAAAAAAGATATTGTTGATCAACCACCTATCTCCTCGTCAACCCCACAACGTTCGAGCAGGCGTTAAAATACGATCTTAATCCTTAATGATGGCCGCGACAGTCCGCAATTGCTAGTAGTTTGGCTGCGCGTGAGCCGCGCACATTGTATTCTTCGCGGCGCCCCGCCCCGCCCTGCAACTAGTTCTCGAGCGGATCTCGTGTCTACCGACCAAAATTAAGTAAGTAATCAATTTTTGTGAGTGCGTGTGCAACCACGAAACGGCGAAACTTTGAAACACACAAACCGAGCACCCCTTGTACAATATAACTGCGCGTTCGGAGTGTCCTTTTATTGTGGCACACCTGTGCAAAAATCATGCTCTTCAATGAGCATCATGAATACTCACTAACGCAGATTTAGACAGACTAGTGAAGTATATTTGAGAGAGAGAGGGATTTTGTGTGCGTAGAAAAAGTTTTAGCTCTAAAATGGGAGCAAAGACAAAAATGTTGGCTTTGTATTTTTGTAGAGTGTATCTAAAACGGGAAAGAAGGGCAAAATACGGGAGTTTCCCAGGCAAAAGGGAGGATTGAAACTAACAGTCCAAATGAACCCACTTTGTTTTAAAACCAGTTTAAATCATACTTAATTAGCTCGATTTTAACATAATGTAAACAATCGCTCCTTATAACTGTACTCATATTTTTTAAGCTTTTCCATCCTTGGATGAAATGGCTGAACTTAACATTTGTCCATTGTGCATTTGTGATCACACTTGTCTGGGTGTGACATATGTACAGGTTTACTCATGCAGCCAATGAAGCTCTTTAAACGGTCCTGATGCGTTTCTCTCCCGTGCAAACACACGCACAAACAAAACACAAAGCAGACAAACACTGTTTGTGTTGTTGGCAGAAAATATGTTGTTGGCCAGGCACTAACGAGGCCAGTGCATGTTGGAAATTACTGTGAATGATGATTGACTGCTTTGTTGGTGGATTGGAGACTTTGTGTGTATACAAACTGCACGTCAGCAAGTGCAATTCTAATAGATGGTTCCAAATGTTTCCCCAAACGCCTTCCAAAGAATCGAGTTTATGCTGGTCGTGATGATTTCGTATTCATAAGTCTTTTGATAAGAGAAGACAGCGCCTCAGGGCCCCTGCTGTCATGGGGAGTGTGTGTGCGCGTGTGTGTGTATGTGGACTGTCCATGTGACAATCAGCTGCACCAACCACAGTGAGGACACCATCAGGTTGCCTGCAGCTGAAGATTCTGCTAATATGGTCTTTTTTTTTTTTTTGCACGCCATTCGATAGCTTCCTTGCCAAATTTGTTATTAGCCATTTTTCCATTCGTCATTCAGTCACACATTTTTCCTTTATCTATGCAACAGTGATCTTTAGAACAGCTATCACACTGTCTTTTTCTGTTTGATCATTTTTTAATTGGAAAACCACAATCACAAGTTAAAAAAAAATTGTATCGCTGCATAACACACTGAAAAAAAGATAGAAATATACTTTATGCATATTTGCTATGACAAATTACAGTTAGATGATGTTTTTGTTTCAATGGAAATAAAGTTGATTTCTTTATGTAACGTACAACATGAGTACAATAAAGGATTCATTACGCTCCAGCGTAGCCACTCCGCAGCCCTCTTGACGCCGTCTGATCCTGTTATGCTCTTCAGCGTGAGGTGGACGCGTCACTTGCAACTGTCTGCCAAAACATGGATGGCAGTGTCTTCTAGAGAGTGAGCAAGCACAACTCTTGGCTTCCTGTGCAGTACAATAATCTCTCGTTTATCACGGTTAATCGCTTCCGGATCCGACCGTGATAAGTGAATTTCTGCGAAGTAGGATTCCTTATACAAAAATTGAATATTTTTGTAGTTAAAGCATGAAAAAACTGATTACGGCCTTCTAAATACGGCTTTTAACATTATTAGAGCACTCTAGATATGTAATAACACCCCTATAGTCACCTTTGAACTCATATTACCCAATATGGTAAACATAATAAGACATATTAGACATAAATAAGATGTAATATAAACTCACACATGTTAGCATTGGGAGAGTCTTTTTTTATTTTTACTTCCTGTTCTGTACAGTACTTCCTGTGTGTCTCGTCAATGACGCCTAGAAAACCAGTGCATGTAGAAGACCATAGATGGATACTTTATTCATCTCCAAGAGAAATTCACATTTCCAGCAGCTCTGCAAAAATATCATAAACTTAATCACTTCAAAATAAAACAAACAAGGCAAGATAGGAGAGATACAAAAAATAAGAAAATAGAATAAGAGTAAATATAAAATAAATGCATAATAAGGTAAGAAATCCTGTGTGTGTATCTCATCGCTCCCCTCTGTTGTGTTGAAAAGCCGCATGGCGTGGGGGAGGAACGATCTGCTTAGCCTTTCAGTGGAGAAGGACAGTGATAGTAATCTGCCACTGAAACTGCTCTTCTCGCGGGAGATGATGCGATGCATCGGATGATGCTGGTTGTCCGTGATGAAAAGGAGCCTCCTCAGTGTCCTTTGCTCTGCCACAGATGTCTTCTGAATGCCTTATATTTCTATTTTTACTTCATTTAGCCATTCTTATGTCCAATTAGCTTAAATATGCATATATTTTTTACTACTAATAGGCTGGATTCAACCACGAAACAGTGATGATCTATTCATTAATGTGTTTTTGAAAAACCGTGATAGAGTGACTAGAGTGACTTTTGAAGCGACATTCATGTCGTCGTTGGAGCTGAAACTACTCTTTTCGAATGCGACGGTCACTTTTATCTCAGATGAGTAGACCGCCATGAAGGTGGGCTGTGCGACCCCTGACTGAACGAGTCGAGTTTGCGTCGATTGCTGGCGCCGTGGTGCTGAAGAACAACAAAGCCTTTACAGTTTGTGCCTAAACCTCCACATAAAAAGTGTCCTGCATCATCCTCTTGCACGTCGGTTTGTATCCGTTCTCTTGTCGGATCAAACGATGGCAAGCCTTGCTTAACCTAAGTCGCTTGTGTTAAAACTCATTGGGGATGTGCGTTGAACAACCAGCAACTGGAAAAGAAACCATTCAAACGTCTGTATCATCTGACCACAGTCGGCTTAGGTGGTATTCTAAATTATATATCATATATATATGTGTGTGTGTGTGTGTGTATGTACTGTATGTATGTGTATAAAATGCAGGGTTCTGTCCAGTAAAGTCCCTCGGTTGTTGCTTTCATGCAAGAAGCGTGACTGAGCCTGTAAGTGCAGACCCATTTTCCAGATCATGTAACGTTGATTGCTCATGTGCTGCACAGATCTTTGTGTGAGGGCCTGATGCTATTTCTCCTGACGAGAATGCGCTCTTCCACTCCTAATCTGTCAGGTTGGCACTGTTAGCCCAGCGAATGTGTACAGTATTTATGCCCCATGTCTGGTAAACACTCTTCATGCGGGAATGTTATTAATTCCGTTAGGGTGGCAGAATTTCTTCAATGGATGGGGCGAACGCGGCAAATGAGATGAGGGCACAAGTGGGTTCTAGGGGGAGGGGTGCAGGGCCTATGTGAGGAGAGTATGAGAGTGTCTTTGTATCCTCATGAAGCTGCAGGCCAGGCAGCTTTGGGCAAGGCCCCTCTCGTTGCCTTGTTTCCCTCCTGCTCCACCCCCAGCTCCCGTTCAATGGCCCTCTTTGTCTTTACCCAGCCCATTCAAGCCCGAAAAAATGACACTCCCACGAATATGCATATAGGCCTGAAGATCCAATCAGACCTCCACCTGTTGCTGGGTTAAGTGTCGTGAATGTACAGTGTCTCCTTGGTTAGCGTCAATAATTCGTTCTCGCAGGTCCGATTTTTCAATACAAAATCATGTAACTCCAATAAATCTGTTCCAGAAACCAAACATGTTAACACAAAACATTTACAATTATAGTTTTACATGCAGAAAGAATTTGAAATGCCTATAAATGATGATTGAAAGGGGTAAATGAACATTTAAGGTTACTTTTACCCTCATTGAAGACGTGATTGATCAACACAGACGCCACCTTCGTGTTTTGCTGTGAGTTATTTCTTGGATTGAGTTGTGTTTCTCACCTCAAGGGCCTGCCTTCCTTTTGATCACGGATGCAAAATAACCTAAAATGGAGCCAAAGAAAGTTGCAAGTGGCAGCATTTTTGAGAAAGAAGGTGAGAAACACTTTTAAATTCAAGAAATACAGTAACTCACGGCAAAACAGGAAGGTGGTGTCCATGTTGATCTCGCTGCCACATTGTCTTCAGTGAAGGTAGAAGTAACCTTAAATGTTCATTCATCCCTTTCATTCGTCATTTATACGCATTTAGAATTGTTTCATGCGTGCAAAAGTATAATTGTAAAGCTATAAAAACATGTTTTGTGTTAACATTTTTGAGACTTGTGGCATAACTGTGTTAGCAAAAAACTGCGGTCAATCCCTGATGACATCGTAGAGGGGGGCGACGGGGCTGACTTCCGGTGAAGCGCACAGTTGCACTCACGCAGTGTATTAATAACACAACAAGACGTGCGCCACATTGTACGCTAACTGGAAAACACAAACCGAGGCAAAAGTTTGGTGGAAATTTTTGACTTTTCCCCAAAAACACACTGATCGGGGCCACTATCATTGATAAACCCATAAAAATGTGTATTTTGGACACACACTGACGTTGACATTTGTACCACTTATTAGATTAGACTCAGCTCCAGAGCCCTCCCTTTCTCTCTTCAATTGCCATTGTTCACTCGTGACGCAATCCAAGTTTAAACCCTAATTATGCCTCACACACTTATTAAACACATTTAGTATAAAATGTATAGGTACTCCCCACTAATGAATGATAATTCAAGATAATCACCAAAGCAAACTTGTGTGTCTCACCACACAACGGTGGTGCATTCAAGGACTGGTGAATAGAGTGCAAAATCTCAATGCTTGACTAGTAAGAACATGATCAGTGAAGCATAAAGACATAAACATGTAAAAAATGTGGGCTGTCTGTCCATGCTGTACATTTGCCCTGTATTACGGTATATCATATTTATAAATTATTACTGACTTATGGTGAATACGATGTGTGTTCTGCGTTAAAAAAAGCCCATTTTCTGAGAAGAAGAATATTTTTGACCAAAAAGTCTCAAATGTGCGAGGATCTGCTGTATTGTGAAAAAGAAGCAGCAAAGAAGTCGACTTCTCGCAAAGAAGATCTTTATTTCACGTGAGCACAAATCATCATCAATCACCTTCACAAAAACATTTGCTTCTTCCGCTGTTTCAAAATTGCGTGGCAGTGCTTCGCTGACAACCGTCTCACACACCACTGCAACATGGGAAACAGTCGAATGTAAAGAAAGAGTCGACAGCAATTCTAGCATGAATAGTGCACCAGTGATTTAAACCGATTCAAATGGTTGGGCGTAAATAGCAGGGCTGCATGCAAGGGAATCTAAAATATGACAAGTGATTATGATATGATATATAAATGTATGTCAATCAAAGCAACATAATGTGTTTTTTTCCAGCATTTTTAATGTACAATAAGCTAAAATAAAGATATGTTTGGGAGATTGGGGGGTGGGGGTACATGTTATAATAGTGAAAGTACAGATTTCGTGTTGATCCATGGAGCATTAAATGCTTGAATATCTTTTGTTCCTGCTGTGTTTAATGCGTAATAAACAAGAGTAAAAGCAAGGGCGCATTTAATATTTAATATAATCCTATATATTTTACTGTACGTGAAAGCCGTTCTATTTCAGCATATGGCAAAACCTTTGCACATTCGTAAAGGAAAACTGCACTTTTTTGGGGGAGGAGGGATTTTGCCCTTCATCCACAATGCTTCTGTGAAACATGAGCACGCATGTCTTTCCCTTTTCTGTGCGTTCTAAAGCGAGAAAAACAGTGACCTACTTGGACTATAAAGCCCTCTAAAAAAACCCCTCCAACAACGTTTCATGGTTTTATATACAGTACAGTACATGCTGTGGCCATGTGACCAACAGGTGCATTCATAGTTATGTCATACTTAGAGTATTTTGCCGTACTTTGATCATTTGAAACATTAACGGAACTTCTTTCCTGTGCGCTTCGATTTCACATGGATAGGAACTAACGCTACTTCCGTCAACAACAGCTGCGTGTCAAGCGCGTGTCTGTTTGCTAATGCTAATCACGGCAGACTTGGTGAGCGCCGCCGACTACTTTTGGACGAATGAGGATGGTGCCCAGTCATTACACTGGCATGACTTGGTGGTGTAAACGTGGAGCTTGCCAAGCCACGCCAACAGAAACAGACTGTTTCTGCTGCAATGAGCGGCATACAGTGTGTAAGGCGAGGAGCAGATTGCATCACAACGGACGAGGAATTGTTAGCGCTAACAAACAACTGGTGAGTAAATGACCATGATATTGATTGATACATGGAGCACATAGCACATGATATCGCGACACAGTCCATCAAGCCGTGTATAAACAAAACACTAGTCTTTTACAGATTATTTGGTTGTCTATTGGTAGTTGTTCATATGCGTGTTCTTATTGGTGTCTTTATAGTCAAAATACTGTAGGTGTGTCCCGTTACATGCTAGCTGTTTTTTTAGCGTTTTTTTTTTCTCTCTTTAGAACACGCAGAAAAGAGAGGCATGTGGTCATGTTCCACATAAGGCAAACTTCCAAAAAAAAGTGCAGTTTTCCTTTAAGATGTGACATTTCACAGTAAATGCTGCCCTAGACTTGATATTTGCAGACTTTCAGTGGAAATAACAAAAGCAGAACATAGTGAACAATACACAAAAAGATTAAAAACAGTTTTATGATACATTGACAAATTATAAATAGTCTTTTTTTGCCCATGAAGGTTCTTCGTGGGTCTGTCAAAATGTAACTAAAATCATTCACTCTCCTCAGTGCCAGTGTAAAATAAGAATCTTTTTGACATGAGTACATCTGAAGTCGTCTGCAAAAGGCTAGTCTAAGCTAAGCTATGTCTAATTTAGCTAATAATGTAAGGTAGCTTGGAATGTCACATTGGGAGAAACTGCCATCGTAGCGGTTTCTTGGTTACGTACGTTTTGGTGTCAAGTTTTGGTCATTTTACAAATGGAATTTCAAGTACATCATATAAACTAAACTAAGTCATTGTGGATTATTACGATTTTTTTTTTTTTACTTCTCAGTCCCAAATGACAAAGCACTTGCGTTGGGTTTGAATTCGAGCACTTCCGTCAGTTGGTGAGTGCGCAGCAATGGACTCTAACTACCTTCAATGATCGCCATCTTGGCTATGTAGTGGAAGGGGAGGGACTGACTTGAGTGGTTGCGATTAAATAGGAACGAAAAGAAGAGGAAGCGGATAAATATTGCGATCGTCGTTTCCGGTAAGTGCGCAGCGACAGCAATCGATTTGGGACAGCACTACACTGCCAAGAGCAGCGCCGCCACAAATTAAGTACACAGTGTACATAGTATACATATTGAAGTGTGAATTGAAACACAGCCTTATTCATGGCAAACCCTCCTCATGCATATACATAGCGACAAAACACAGACAAATCTAGAGAAGCTCTACAAACAGGAAGAAATGTGCCTATGAAACCAACAGTGTTAGCGTGATCATTTGCTGAAAGTACTACGAGACTAACGTCTGATAAAAAGTAACTTGTGCCTGAGATGTGAATGGGCCAGCAAGACGTTGGCACTCCATTCTTGTTGCAAATCAAACAAAAAAAGGTTAAATATCATTCTTTCTAGATTTAAAATTGGATTATTCGCAGTGTGAACCGTGACAACCTGATTCTGCTTCTTCTTTCTTCAAGGGCGGGGTTGGACTTCACTGTTCCACTTCTATGCCCGGAACCACCAACCAGAGAGGAACGTGATCCTTGATTACTGCTATTTGTGTTGTTTGGAGCGGTAGACATTTGCTGCAAATCTAATCAGGAACGTGCTGGGTGGCTGTTTTTACTTCATGCCACCAAAGTATTGCATTTTCACTCCTAGACTGTGCATCAACAGTGCTTCAAAAGCACCATTCTCCAAACTCTTCCTTCACCTGTGACAGCATTTCTACATCTGGGCGAGGGCAGAGCAGGGTTTCTTCCCTGCTGCCTCCCCAGCCGACTCCCCTGGTGCCAGCCCAATCCCCTCGGCCCAGACCACTTTCACCCCCAATGCTGCTGCAGGTGCTGCTTCTCAGGTTGGGCATGGGGGCTGGACCTGCACCAGTGCCCTGTGGTTTCGTTATCTGTCATGGCCGCGACAGTGTAGTGTAGACAGGCTGCTCCCAGTGTGTGGGGCTGTGCGACTGTGGTACAACGGGTGGGTCAGTGATGGCAGTGTACAGGGGCCTCTGAGTGGGCCCCATGTAAGAGAAGGCAGAGTATAACCCTGTCGCCTGGCTGGAGTGAGCATAGTAGGACCCCGATGCTTGTTGGTCAGCATAATCAGCAAACTGAGCCCTTGCGGCCAGCGAGGGGAAGGCAGAGCTGTAGTGAGGAAGGCTCAGTGGGGTGTAGGTAACATGGGAACCGGCTGAAGTTGCCTCTGAAAAGTGACCACCTACACCTCCAGCCTCGCTCTTGATCTGGGCCTTGGAGGAGTCTGAGCTTGGAGGGGAGCCATGATGTTGCGGCTGTTGCTTGGACATCCAGGCTGCAGAGTGTCCACTGGCCGCTGCCAGAGCTGAGGAGATTCCATACGTGTATTGGGATGCGGTGGTCGCAGGTGTGGCTGCTCCTGACCCTGCCATCTGTCCGACTCCTGGGTGGCCATTGGGGGGAAGGTACTGGTCAAACTCGTTGACATCAAAAGGCTCCATTGTGGCCATCACATCGCTGCTCATCTCACCTATGTCCACATTGCCAAAGTCAATATGAGGCTTCCCACCTGAACTACCTTCTGCTCCTACTGGGCCACGGGAGATCACCCCATTGCCAAAGGCCTCCCTCTTTCCATCCCCGGCCTTCCCAGACTGAGGCTCTGTCTTGGGTGTGGTTGGGGGTGTGGGAGGACTGTGGCTCTGACCTGAAGAAACATAAGAAGAGACTATGATTAGCGCCACTAAATGTTGTCTGTGAGAAGACAGACAAAATGAAAACACTGTGTGATGGCAGCATACAAGTCGGGTGGGATGAGGGAGCCGGTAGCCCACCTGCAGCATGCGTGTGGTGCCTGTCTGCCAGAGGGGACCCGGCTCCCCCAGTGTGGGCCACATCCAGATGGTGGCCATCGTAGATGGATTGGCTGTGCTTGATCTCACCCTCCGAATGGCCATCCGCGTCACTTCCTGACCCGGAACCAAGCTTTCCATTCTTGCGGCGTCGTGGCTGATATTTGTAGTCAGGATAGTCCTTCTTGTGCTGCTTTCTCAGCCTTTCTGCTTCCTCGATGAAGGGTCGCTTATCACTCTCATTGAGAAGCCTTGAATGAAAAAGAAACTGTTGTGGGCGTTGGTACCTTATTAAGACCCTCGGTCACACATACTGTATATACAATCAGTGTATCATTTCTGGGATGACTTAAAAGGTACAGTTGTATTCCCAGGCAGTAAAAGCCAAATGATCAAGGGTACAACAGCAGCGCTATACTACCCTAGTGACAAGCCATTGTACTCATTTGGTACAATGATGTTATTTTCCTAGAGTGGGTTAGATAATCTCCACCTGTGCCCTTTAATCAGTATAATGGTCAATGATCAAGACACCGTCTCACCTCCAAAGCTTCCCCAGGGTCTTGCTCAGCTCTGCGTTGTGCAAGTGTGGGTGTTGGTCGGCCAGTTTTCTCCGCGCCGCCTGCGCCCACACCATGAAGGCATTCATGGGCCTCTTAACGTGCGGCTTGCTCTTGCTCCCGCTGTTCACACGCACGGGCATGGGCACGAGTGTCCAGTCGTAGCAGTTGAGCACCTGACTCACGGCCTCGCGGATACCCGCTGGGAAGCGCTCGTCCTCGTCGTCGGATTTGCCGGCACAATTCCCCCCTGCGCCGTCATCCAGACCCACCAACAGCTGCTGCCTGTGGAGAGGCGAGTCATCCCCACCGGTTGCTCCGGAAGAACGACCGGGTGATCGGGAACGGCTGTCGTCCGACACTCCTGGACTGAGCTCGACATCTGACAAGCTGTGCTCCTCTCTAGACATCTTGACGCACCCACAAGCTGCCAGGTGTGCAGAGGGTGCTAGACCTGTTCCTAAAACTCTACCTGTTTGATGCCTGCTGTTTGTCCCGACTGTGATGCAGTGTTGGGCTGACGGCTGTGGGTGTGTCTGATCTGCACTTTTGACCTCTGCTAAATTATAATATAAACTGCCAATCTGTCTCTACTCTCAGCCTCCTTTGTAAAACTCTATGAGGGTTGAACATCAAAGTTCTTTCCATCCGTGTGGTTGGTATCATAGGCGGCTCAGTGCGCACCTTGGACCCCAGTTTACCTGCTAAAGCACCGCTATGTGCACCAAACACGCACACTTGTCTGAAGCCCGCCCCGTGTCTCTTTCTTCTGAGTGTCCCGCGATGGAAAATCACACGTCGGACCTGAAACAGCAGAAGAGGCCTCTTAATGAAATGGAAGATGGCCATTAATAAATGGAATAAGACTTTACTTCATTGTACCTTTACGCGCACAATCGCTTGTCTCGTTGTACTTTTTAACAGCATTACTTTTACAGCTTGGAAATAATAAATGGCAAATTCATGCATATGCATAAACTTGCATCATAATCTTTTAACAACTTCTTTAGTGTGCTTGAGTCTGTCCAGTTCACAGTGCCACCCCTAGTTGGCTATTGAAATAGCCTTGTGGTCGTAGCTAGCATAAGCTATTTTTTTTTATTGTGTTGTGCACCCTGCAAATTCTGCCTAGCAACATGACGCTGCGCCAACTGACCAGGAAAAACAATCTCAGCTATTTGATAAATAAGTTGAGTAACGCCACTGAATTCAAGAAGTAACTCATCGAAAAGTACCACCGGCTAGCAATGGTGGTTTAAAAGAACAGATTAAATACATTTTCACTCAAATGTTTGTCATAAGTAGAAGTTAAACTTTGGAAAAATGCAACCAACAATATGGAATCATTGTGTGGTTATACTATGTTATACATTCAATGCTAACTAATGTTAGCAGCTAACATTAGCCACATCGCTATCATTAGCTCCCATGCAGTACCTAACCATGACAGACATCACCTTTAGCATTTGAGTTTTTATGCCTATTTGTTTCCCATATGTATTAGTGTGTGTGTGTGTGTGTGTGTGTGTGTGTGTGTGTGTGTGTGTGTGTGTGTGTGTGTGTATGAATGAATGAATAAAAGGCATTAGCTTGTATCAATTTGTACAAAGGCGCTTTATGAAGTTCGGGCCATTTGCTTGCATTAGTTTACGGGGCAGATCTGCCACATCCAATATGGCGGACACGCTGACGTATCACAGCCACGAGCCAACCCGCTCACGAGGCGCCTCCGTATACATTCTCTCTCAGACTGGCATTATGTGTTCATTTAAATGAATAGAGAGTTCTTACACGCACACACTCTGACTTGTGGGACTCATTTCCACGTTTTTGAACACAATTGAGAAGTTTGGTGTCCTGTGAGGTTCAAAAACCCTGGAAAGGTGTCCTACAACTCTACAGGTCTGTGGATTAGAGGGCACAAATATATAATATGAAATTACTGAAGTACCTAAGTACAGAAAAAGGGAGAAATGTAGCTTTCCGGGTGTGTGAGAGTGGTTGGTGCTCCACCATTTCTTCATATGCATACACCACTGATGTGAACTTTCACGGCAATGGTTACCATGTCCAGTAATTCAGCCTAAATGTATTCTTACTGTGTCCCATTTCTGACAGGCGAGAGGGGAGTGACAGTTTTGCGGTCTAACCACCATTCCCAGCCACACCTGTACCCTGAGCTTTTCAAAGTGCAACAAGTGTCCGTTGGACATCTCTGTGTGGAGTTTGCATATTCTGCCCGTGCGTGTGTGTGCGTGCATGCATGCGCGCGCATGTGCAGATTTTCTCCGGGTACTCCAGCTTCCTCCCACATTCCAAAAACATGACAGGTTCATTGGCGACTCTGAATTGTCCATAGGTATGAATGTGAGTGTGAATGGTTGTGGATAGGCTCCAGCATACCCCCGCAAACCCAGTAGGGGGAGAAAATTCATGAATGATTACACTGGAAAATTTGTGGGGGGGGTATTTTTGTTAAATCTGGATTTGCTAATATAGCTAATATTATTTCATAATTTTTAGTAATTTATTTGTCCAGTAAAAGAGAGCTATTTTTCTCATTTTTGTAATACATAAGAAGCATTATTTCTGTCATTATTACTTTCCAGAGATGTAAAAGTCACCCTTGAAACTTATCAGAGAGACAGTGAAACATGTTGCGTAACCTCTGAGAAGCCTAAGGCATAGAATGCCTTTTCTTGCATTTATTATTTTTGAATTTGGGTCTTTGGTCCTGGGCAGTATTTTGGAACATAAGAATTTTCTATCCATATCGAGGAGGCAGACTTTAAATGTATAGAATTATAAGGCATCTTTGAGCAAACCTCAAGTATCACGTGAGTATCTGCTTTTTGGTAAGCAGAATATGGTTACCCTTCAAGTAATGTGCTGCATACAATTAGTGCAGAAGTTACTTGTTGCATACAGGCCCTCGCACCCACCCACCCCTCCCCACCCCACCCCACACCACCCCAAGTAAATAAGCCACTGCTGTTAAAGATTTGGCAGTTATTCCAAGCTCCCAGGAGAGAAGGTGTCGGAATGATGTGAGACCGCAGTAGCACAGACCTTGGATTTACGCTGCACTTCTTGGATAAACACGGCCTGGCTGTGGAAATATAAACCTCTCAGTGCGCGGTGCAATTCGACACAGTGCGCTTGTTGCACAGGGCCGCGTCTATTAGCGCCAGCAAAATGTGTCCTTGTTTTGTCCGTTGAGTCAACACCCTGTCCCAACTTTGCACCCGCTAATGTGCCGTGAATCGGCAACAT
Source organism: Dunckerocampus dactyliophorus (assembly GCF_027744805.1). Taxonomy (NCBI): domain Eukaryota; kingdom Metazoa; phylum Chordata; class Actinopteri; order Syngnathiformes; family Syngnathidae; genus Dunckerocampus; species Dunckerocampus dactyliophorus. The sequence continues at coordinate 17,994,909 of NC_072836.1, forward strand.
ACAACTCACTGGTTTGTTTGCCAACCTCGTCGGGCTAAATTGCCGCAGCGTTTTAGCGCTAGCCCACGTCTGCTGACGTTATGAAAGAGGTTGTCAATTTAACTGTTGCTTTTTATGCTCGAGCGGCGACTTTTAACGCCGTTGCCCCGCACTTTGTTACCCAGTTTCCACTTTCCTAAACGTCCCACATTCTGGTAATTGGTTGAGTTTCTGATATTTGGTGATATTGGGAACATGCAAAGTATCGCCATCTGTCTCAAATGCATCAGTAGTGACTTTGGCCTGTGCGACGGATGACAAGATCATCTGAATGCTTTCTTACGCCACACTTGTTGTTTATTTACATTTTCACACGACATAATGAATTCCGGGAATGTTAGCTCATTATTCCCGCTTGATGTGACAATAATTTGCCCTTAATTTGTCTTTTCCCCGCCCCCCCAATTACAAGAACTCATCTTTAGTTGGTTCTTACTCTCGGGGATTCACAAGTTCAAATAACTTTAAGGGAGAAAACACATTAAAGTCACGTTAAAGTCAATTAATGCCGACTCCTAAGAGTCCTGTGATTTCAATCCCCAAATTTCAGAATTCAGCAGGCTTCACATCAAAAATAAAATAGACCCTACAATTTTGAGATTCTAGGGCCTGCATTGAAAACTGAACACCCTCAATTTGAATGAACACATAAACTCGGTAACATTTCTGAAAAAAGACATGGCATGAAACGTTTTAAATGTACTGCGGTTAACAAAGCCGTCACTTAGCGTCAATAGAAAGCTCATGTAAACACAGAAGCACGAGCAGGTATCAGCAGTAGAGAGGAAATACAGAGCATCTTACTTCAGCAGAGAGGAAAAGTTTGGTAGTCGCTTGAGCAGGAGAAATCCTCCAGTTCCTTTCCACAGTGACACTGCAGGCTTCCCCAGCCCCCTCGCTCGCTGTGCCAGGCTATGAATGCAAGCTCTGTGTGGCTGCAGCGGGCCTTAAAGGGCTCCTTGTATGAGGCCCACTGAGGAAAAAAACAGAAAAGTCATACAGGGAGGTCAAACCTTAAAGGAACAGCAAACTTGGATGCAAACTGAGAGGTGATTGGCTGCAGGTCAATCGCTCCCTCCCTTTCTCGTTCAGCTACATTTAATGCAACAAAACAATTTAGTGAAACATACTCTGACCAAATAAATTTTTCCCATAAGTAATAATGTAAATCTAATTCCAGAAGACACATTTTCATAGTTTTACATGCAGAAAACAATGCTAAATGATGACTGAAAGAGATAAATTAACATTTAGGGTTACCTTTACCTTCACTGAAGATGTTATTCTTGCCAAAGACACGATGTGGCAGCGAGATCAACGCGGACGCCACCTTTGTGTTTTGCCATGACTGAGGTATCCACACGGAAAATAGGGTAAAGTATTTTACTCTGTTTTTTGAAAACGGCTTCCAGAGTGGGAAAGTCTGAAAACTCTGCTTGTCGTTTCCGTGTAGACAAACTACCCGCTTCTTTCGGAAAACGATGACGTCACTGACCCGTGACCAGAAGTGAGCTGTGACGACGAGCGAACATAATATCTGAATATTTCGACAGACATGACTCGCCCCAGTCGACGTTCTCCTGATATTTTCTTGCCTCAAACTCCAAAATGACTCGTAGGAGTAATTCCACTTCATTGTAAGAGTGGACCAGCCTTAGGAAGCCGAAGACAACGGACTTGTACGCATTCGTTCTTTCTTCTTCTACAGTTTGGCGTGTCATGTAGTTCCATCTGTGTGTCTGCGCCACACTTACACTGTAGGTGTGCCTTGTGTATTACATTGTTTTCACCCAGTGATCCGTTGTAATCCAGCACAGTGTGGATGCGATTTTAAAGCTCCTAGGAACGTTTCCGTGTGGACAGGGCCTTATTTCTTGAATCCACCTCAAGTCACTGCTTTTGTTTTGATCACATCTGCAAAATAAGACGTTTAAAATGATTTTATGCAAGTGAAACTGGAATTGGAAAGCCATAAAAACATGTTGTACATCTTTGATACTTTTGGCATGTCTGTATTAGTTAGCAAAGAACTACAGCGTCAACCGCTGATGACCTCATAAACTGCCGATGGAACTGACTCCGGTTTCCATGTACGGACAGGATGCTAACGGGGACATTTTGTCATAAAAATACATTAAGAACACATTAACATTAATAACACAACAATATTTGCGCCATACTATATGCTAACTGGAAAATATACACAAACCGAGGCATCATTTTCGACGCTAACCGGGGCGTACGCTAACCGAGGTTCCACTGTATTAGCTTTATGTTATAGGTGACAAAGCAAATTAGTGTAATATCTTGTTAATAATAAAGTCATTGATTAATGTTAATAATAGACACAAGCTGCAGCCTAAAAATCTTTCGACACTCCTTGCATAATAGTCGACATATCTAAAATAGTATAAAATACTGATAGTGCTAATAATTATTCATCAGTATCTCATGTAACAGTTTGAGGACAATAACGAGGCCAAATGTAAAAAATGTGGATGATGTTTTCTTCCATGTGCAGAAATATAAAAAGACCAATGAATATTCTACCGGGTGTGTCAAGGCTGGTATTGTGCATCTAAATGTGCGATGTCGTCCCACACCATGATATTATTGAAGGGGTGGTGCTTATTGTTTGCGTGTCGTTAGGCAACACGTGTTTTTAAGCAAACAGCGAGCGTGGAGGATGGAGAGGAGACGTTTGGACACAAACACAAGCGCTGTTCTTGGCAACAATGACATCCCCTGTCCTCATGCGATTCCCTAAACTCAAAAGACTCAAACTTTTTAAAACATCCTGGATTGTTGGCTTTGATAATAAAATCCAATCCATGAATTGTGTCCTTGTCTCTCTCTCTCTCTTTCTCTCTCTCTCACTGTCTCTCTCTTTCTCGCTCTCTGTCTCTCTCTTTCTCTCTCTCTCCTCCTTTCATTGTGCCTTTTCACAGGTGAATTGTAATCATGTGATGCTTTAAATGACATACAGGAGGAGAAAAAGCGTCTCGTTAAAAAGCCAAAAGACAAGGCGCCGCTTGAGGTCAATTGAAAAGATGCTCCGGGAGGGTCAGGGGAGCCGTGCTGCGACTCGGCCGCTTTCTGGCTATTTAAAGCGCTGATGTGTCGGTGACGTGTCCTCCGCCTGAATTCTGAGACGTGAGTCTTTGCATCTTGACTTTGTGATGGAGGTGGAGAAATAAAGAAAGGGTCTGATGACGTTAAAGCAAGTTTACGTCACGTTACGTTCGATCAGAGTGGGCTCTTATCGTGTGTGACTGACACACACACACACACACACAATTAACTACATCTCACAGACGATTGACTTTTCTGTCTAAAACGATGTAAATGATTTTTTGTGTGTGTGTTTTTAGCGGTGTACTCATTTGTTTGCAAACCCTTTGTCCGCAGTGTTAAACACTGAATTACGTCGAAATGAGTCGGCAAGAATGAACAAATATTTGAGTCCTTTATTAAATTGTCAGCTTTTTGTTTTCCGGTAACTTTGAATTTCTGCTTTTATATGGTGATGCTAATTTGAAACATCAACACACCCCCAACATTTAAACAGTCCTGAACACATAAATGTGTTTAAAATGTGTTTAAATCGAGACTGTTGTCCATTTAAGTGTGGCTTTGGTCACATTTATTGAATTTATGATATTATTATATGTACATTTATTTATTATTTATTATATATATATATACATTTATAAAATAATAATAATTATTTAATTTTTTTGACTTTTTTTGTCATTTTTAAAAAATATATATATATACAGTAAATATGTATCCCACTCTTCTGGTAATTAAGTTTTAGTAAAATGCCATCAAGTTAACTGGCTAAGTAGCTAATTGGATTATAGCAGTAATGTAACATTTTTGTGGTGCCGTGTTGTAAAATATTAGAAACAGCTGTGATGCAGTGGAGTTACACATCACACGTGTCTCACTCATCAAGTTTTATCATGCTGTCAATACTATTAGTGGACCAGCCTTGGGCAAATGCATGACCACTGACAATTACAACAATAACATCACACATTTGAAGAAAAATACAGCTGTTCCAAGTCACAGCCCACGATTGTGTGTGTGTGTGTGTGTGTGTGTGTGTGTGTGTGTGTGTGTGTGTATATGGGTATGTCTATATGTCCGTGGAAGCATGCGTTTGGGATGTTTCTCAGATGAAGACATAGAAAAAAAGTCATCAGTGGAGTCGCAGGGCAGCGTTATTGTGCATTGTGGCCCATTAATTGATGAATCACCCGTTTTGTCAGTTTTCTGGGTCAGACAAAACAAATTCTCGGGGTAATTCACGATCACTCACAACAAGCGGAATGATCGTCTGATGTGGGAGTTTGAATTCGTCAAGGGTTTGAGCAGAGATGAAAACATAAGCGCATGAGATTCGACAAACATTTACCCTCCCCCCCCATCCCACCAACCCCCCAGCACCACATTTTTATTTTTATACTATTTTCCAACATTCTGTCTGCAAGTGTTCTCCTGTGCAAAGGCCGATTGGTTGTGTCTTCCTTTGTCTTGTGGAAGCACACAATGTTACGTGTTCTTGGATTTGTTTTATCTGAAGTCTTGGGTTCACTCCTAGAATTACATGATTGGAACTCAGGGACAGGCCATTTTATGGGCGTCACAATTGCTTGTAGATTTTCGCCATCCGAAAACGGGGATGTACTGTAATCTGTAAAGTAAAAAAAGTAAAAGTGAGGTGTTTGCAAAGCAATGCTAAGTGTATTATGTTTGCATCAACTTCATTTGTGTGTGTAATTAAGATATAAATAATTGTATCGTACAGTAAGCCCTCGTTTATTGCCCTTAATTGGTTCCAAATCCGAAAGTGAATTTCTGCAAGAGACGTTCTACAGTAAATAACATGAAAAAGCACCCCGAGATGGTAGTCACCTTTATACTCATATTACCCAACAGAGAACATATCAGAAAATGAGCCATTTAACCTTTTAAGCACGAAAGTCGCAAAATTGCTGAATTGAACAAGCCCTTTCTGCAAATACAGCGCCTCATGTCGTTAATACGTTACACCAGGAGGTGGCGGACATCTGTGACTTCAATCTGAGGAACATTTGTGGGCGTTTCTATGCAAAGTTGATAGATTTTGAAGCCCCTTGTGCGTGCGGCGGCGAGTCGGCCCGCCGTGACAGTCCGCACGCAGCATACTTGAGCCGATGCGTTGCTAAACCGTGTTCGGGGTGGCGGGAAGGTGACGTGGTGGGTCGTCGAACGTGTAAAAAAAACCCCGCAGAAATAGCGACGCGAGAGACTCCTCGGCAAAAAATACACTGTTAATGGAAAGATAAGCTCTGAGAATACAATGACCTGGATGAATGACAAGATTCACAGTCATACTAGATACTTTATATCTTTTTATGTAATAATAGCAGTAATATCAGCCGTTGAGGCAGCAGTGGTGTTCAAGATCCCGCTGTGAATGACCTTGATGATGGCTGCGTTTGCTTGAGAGATGAGGAAGAGGACCACAAGGAAGTGACTTCAGGGGGTTCAGAGGTGCGTTGTAGCTTGGTGTGGCCTGTTGTGAGATCATTCAAACCTGCAGTAAAAGCCTGTTTCGGCGATCAAGTCTGATGCTTGTGTGTATCACCGGACATGACGGTAACTTTTCTGACACTTTGTGACCAGAGTAGAATGCTACATATCATCACAGCATCTTTGGATGCGTCTACTGAATGCCTTATGTTTTCATTTGAGTTATTTAGACATTTGCTTCAAAATGCTTAATTTTGGCAAAAAAATATCCAAAACGTACTTAAATGTGCATTTTTTATACAAATAATAGGCCATTTTACACCACAAAACAACATGATTTATGAAAAACTGTAAGAGTGAAGTGAAGTGAATATTTGATGCGCGAAGCGGCGAGGGATTACTGTACTGAGCAGCCAGACCCTTTCCTATGCTGCCGCACATACAATTCCTGATTCTATGTTTATCATGACGCTTTTTTCACTCTGTCATCACTAGCGCCTATCTGTGCTGGTGTCGCAAAAACATAAGACAGTAAAGTCTTACGTTTAGTCTGACAGGTATGCTGAAGCCTGACATCACAAATCATGACCATTTGAATGTTTCCTTGATTTTCGGGGCACATTTTCCCTCAGAATTTTGGTGTGAATTCCAAATTGTACCACTTTTGGGGCCGTCCAACGTTGTAGGTTCCACTGTAGACCTGAAGATCATCTTTTTGGGTTAGGGTCTTTTGTAGGAGCCAGTGATGCTGTGCTGGCCGACAAACAGGGCTGAGGGTGTGTGTGTGCGTGTGTGTGTGCGTGTGTGTGTGTGTGTGTGTGTCTTGCTGCATCAATGAATAGCTTATTGTGTGCTCTGCTTCATATCTCCTCTGGCCCGCCAAAGGAAAGAATCTAGTTACTTCAATTGTGTGAGGCGTAACATCTAAAGGAAATTGATACATGGGGGCCGAGATGGGGGTGTGTGGCGTTGCTTGGAGATGGGGCTGATTGGGCTTTTTTGTGCCTGATCTTAAATTGTATTCTGTGATCAGTCAGCCTCATGTTTCCTGTTTTCGACTCTCATAGGGCAATTGAGTGGATGCTACGTGGTTTATGATATCACGTGAAGACTTTTCACAAACATGTTTCAATACTTATATTTCTCTAGGTGAATCCTGTGAATAGTGCATCCACATAATATGTGCACATTTGTGTGTCAGAAAGTTCTTCAAAAAATGGAATAACAGCAGCTGGTTTTGACGCTGGAGCAAAGGGGTGTCCAAAGGGCGGCCCGGAGGTCATTTGTAGCCCACGTGTCGTGTTTTATTGGCCTGCGGCAGATTGTAGAAATGAAATTAAACCTAAATGTTGATACTAATAACGCATATTAACACACAGCTTTGTCTTGAAGCTATTTTTTACGTATTCTTAGTTTAAATTAAGCATTTTCAAGCATGAAAATGACTAAATGAACTAAAATACAAATACAGTTTAAGCGATTAAAGGGCGTTGATGAACTGTAGTCTACGCTGGCCAATAGGTGTCACTCGTAACACGCACCAGACTTAATTGTTGTCAATAGGAATGATTGCCGGTTTGCATGAGCTCCCAACAGGCACAATAATAACAATTGTAATCGTCATCGTAATCGTAATCGTAATAATAACACAGGGTGCTGTTGTGGCCGTCCTCCAGCTAAAACTCATTGAAACACACATGAGCAGGAGTCTTATTTATCTATATAAAGGTGGAATATGTGGAAGGTCGGAAACAGGTATGTCACGTTCTAACAACGAAAATATTTGATTTAGAAAGAAGGAATCCTGCTTTGCGGAAATTCATTTATTGCAGTCCTTGTGGAACCAAACGAGGGATAACTGTATCTATTTCACGGTTTTAGCCTTTTTACAAAATAAAAATATACATATAAATATCAAAGTGGTGATTTTTCAGCCCTCTGTGGAAAAAGTTTGCACACCCCTGCTGTAGCACCTGGCACTGAGGCACTGAGGCACTTTAGCACCTCTGCCCAAACTCATAGTGTGCACTCATGTCAAGTGCACACTATTCTTTATCTGTTTGATTACCGTTCCCCACCTTTTTTTCCTTCTCTTTTGTGCGAAAAATTTATATTTTACTTAACATCAGGGACTAAAGATGGAAACGAGCTATAATCGGCTATAATCTTGCATAATTCCATGACGATGTCGGTCAATATGTCCCTGTCTTTCTTAAATAAATAAATCTACAAGTCCACTTTGAGCAGACATACTGTATTTGCAGGTCGACTAATAACGTGGTCATGTAGCATAATTACCCCAAGTACAATGTTATCATGCTTTCTACGACTGAGCTTGTAGTTTGTAGTAGGAAAGATCAGTACTGCATCATGGTGTAATATGTGGATTACTTTTTTAGTTTTATGACAGTGAAAAACCATATTCAATCTATAGCTATGCTACTATAAACTACAATCATAATAATAAATATTGTTACTTGAATGTTTCATCAAATTCCACCTTCTTAATGGCAGTATTTTAGATGAAACGTCTTATCACGAGAACACGTTATTGTGTTTTATGTCTAGGACGGCCCCACTCTCTTGCAAAGTGCATCCCCAAAGCTTTCAAACGTACCCTGGGACTTTTCTGTTGTTTTGTATTGCACCTATTTAAGTTAGCGGATTCCTGGTACTATGGAACATCTCCACAGTTTGGCGGGAGTCCACGCAAATGCCTGCAAGCGGACTGTAGTGACATTTCTGCTGCCAACCCATGCAACCTCGTGCTCCTCTTTGAACTAACGTGGCGGAAGGCTGAAGTCAATTTCATGCGTTTTGTAAGCGTGTGCTCAGCTTGAGTTTATCTGAAACTTTGTTGTCTAAAAAAATGATCCATTTCAAAAACACGCACAGCACTGTAACGGGAAAACAAGGTCAAAGTACAAAGTTTTATTGTCATTGTAGTTCAGACATACAGCAAAATTACCGCAGCAGCTCTGTTACATAAGAGTATTGGAATGAGTTATGAGGCAGGATGACTGTGCACAAATCAGCCTTTTATTGCTGTCTACAAAACTGCACTGTATGCTTTACTGCAATATTGACTAAATATTTAAGCAAATATTACGTTTTTTTGCCTAAATTAAGCATTTTCAAGCATAATAATGGATAATACAAATACAAATAATACAATACAAATACACGGCATTCAGAAAATGCATTCACAGATGCTACGATGATATGTAGTATTGTACGCTGGTCACTAGGTGTCACCAATGTTACATCTCTATGCTGCTCATCCTTACTAATGTTACATTAATAAGAAAATAGCCACAGCAGGAAGTACTGTACACAAATCACAAGTAAAAAAGGAACAACAGCAAGGAACTCCCAATGCTAACATGTATGACTCCATATTATGTCTTGTTTATGTGTTATGTTTTATTTTCTCTTATTATGGCTACTGTATTGCATAATACAAGTGTAAAGGTGACCATAGGGGTGTTATTTCATGTCTAGAGGGCTCTAATGATGTCAGAAAAACATTTAGAAGGTTATAAACAGGTTTTCTATGCTCTAACTACAAAAATATTCAATTTACAAATAAAGAATCGTATTTCGGCCCCACGGTGGCCCAGTGGTTAGCATGTTGGCCACACAGTCGGGAAGATCTGGGTTTGGAATCTCCGTTTGCATGTTCTCCCCGTGCATGCGTCGGTTTTCTCCAGTTTCCTCCCACATTCCAAAAACATGCATGTTAACTGGCGACTCTAAATTGTCAGTAGGAGTGAATGGTTGTCTGTCTATATGTGCCCTGTGATTGGCTGGTAACCCGTCCAGGGTCTCTCACCCAAAGTCACCAGGGATAGGCTCCAGCATACCCGCGACCCTAATGAGGATTAGCGGCATAGAAGATGGATGGATGGAATCCTATTTAACGGAAATTCACTTGTCACGGTTGGTCTGAATCCAGTTAACCGCGATAAACGAGGGGTTTCTGTATTCACAAATGGAGGAAAACAACTCTGTCAAACTGCCGTAGGTTGAAAAATCCTTTACTATCGGCAGTTGTTCTCCTCCACTATTGGCCAGTCTCTGCCCAAAGTCCCAAGTAAGTGTGCCACCATTGGTTAATTTCAGTTTCGATTATATTTTACTGCAATTACTGCAAAATGGTGCCCGCACCCTCTAATGACACACATGCAAATAGATCTGTCCTTGTTCTTGAGCTAAGTTCCTTTACATGAATGCAAAATCCAGTTCACTTTGCAGTATCATTTGCCTTTTATTGTTATCCTCAATATATTTTAGCTATTGGACTGAGCAGCCAGGGCCGAGATATGACACTTCTCCTCTTGTTGTTGTCACTGGTACATAACCTTCTGGGGTTGCATCACAGGAAAGACACTACAAAGTCAAATGAAAAGCGAAACTCTTGCAGAGTTAATCCGTCAGATGCTTGTCTTGCAAGATTTGAGCGTATATATTACAGTGTTATATTTGTTGACGAATAATTGACGCGATAGTTTTACCAATAACTAATCAAAACAA